>NW_027175690.1:1800000-1965756 GCF_028021215.1 Eschrichtius robustus | reverse complement strand
GAAGAGTTTTCTCCCTGGTCTGCTGTGCAATGCAAGGGGACCCCAGTTGGTAAACCTGAGCTGCACTGGAACAGACACCGCCATGGCAAGGGTTCTCAGAATTCATCGCTGACGTCTTCCCCTCGCAAGCAGCACGTCGACTTCAGATCCAGCTGGAGACATGTGCTCTCAGCCTTTGAAGACGGTCAGGCCTTGGCAAGCTCCACGGTCAGGTAGGCGACACGAAGGCGTTCACTGGCTCAACGCCGTTCACCTCAGGAGGACTCCTGCTTGCCAAAGTGTTGTCATGGAAGGGCCCATGTGTGTGGCATGTGTCTACGTGGCCTGCTTCTGAACGTCAGGTACACGAGCTAGGTGTCAACCGTGAAAGTGGAGGGGGACGGGAACGGCACAGTTGGCCCCAGTGACAAACCGGAGAGCTGCGTCCTCAGAGCTGCCGGAGAAACAGTCCTGTTGCCCGTCTTCTATTCACCCCTGGATTACCCTGAGAGGCAACCGGAGGCAGAGTGAATTTTCTTGAACGAACCGGAGTGCGTGCACTTCCTTGCTAGGTTCTCATCCCAAAGCCTTCTTGGCCAGTGGTAAGGAAACTTGCCCGCGTGTTGCAAGGAAGGTCCGTGTTTTCGACGATGAGTGCTTAATGGAACGCCCTGCGGTCGCCAACCTTCTCAACCCTGCGGGAATACCCGGGGAGGAACGGAGACTTGGCCCAAGGAAACAGAATGCTGGCAATTGCTTGCTCGGAGTACCTCCAGCAGAGGAGGTTATCTAGGGCGTAAGTCAGCCGAGCGCCAGACTCAAGGTAAGGTGCAGTGTTTCCTTCCACCAGCACAGTCGCAGTCGGCAGTTTCAACGAGGCCTTCCCGACTGAACTGCTGTAAAGGCTGGTGTGCCTTTCAAGACTCTGAAAGGATGAGGATGCGAGCGTCTGCACCGTATTCCGAGGAAGGTCACTGTGGAGCAGAAGTGGCATCTGTGCCTGCTGAGCAACACCCAGCCACAAGGGTCTTGGGACTCTAGTGTTTTGTATGCAGGAGGCTGGGCAACAACGTTTCTCCTCCATCGGAGAGCTCGATTTGGAGAGCTTAGAGGAAGCCGGAAGAGCACGTTTATAACGGGGCCTCTGGCCAATGCAAGGGGGCCTCCTTTTGTAACCCTGAGCTGCTTTTGGAAAAACACCCTGCTTACACGAGCTCTCGGAATTCATACTTGACCTCTTGCTCCCTGAAGCAGCACCTGGACTTCACCTCTCGAGGGAGAAAGAGGCAGTCGTCCTCCGAAGACTGCTAGGCCTTTGCAAGATGTCCCATGAGCTTAGGCGAAACGAAGGCGTTCACTGGCTCGCGCAGTTCACGTCCGGAGGAACACTGGCTTTCCAAAGTGCTTTCAGCGAAGGGGTACAGTATGTGACATGGGTCTCCTTTGGCCGCCCGGGAACTTCAGCTACATGAGCTGCGTGGCAACCGTGAAGAGGGGGCGGGACGAGAAAAGCGAAATCCGTCCCGTTGGCAAGCCGGGGAGCTGCGTGCTCGGAGCTGCCTGACAACAAGGCCTGCTGCCCGTCTTGTCCTCACCGTAGGAGTTCCCTGGGAGGCAAAGTGAGGAAGAGTGAGTTTTCTCGAAAGAACGAGGGGGTGTGGGCAGTTCCTCACTAGGAGCTCATCCCAAAGCCTTCTTGGCTAGTGGTTAGGAAACCTGCCCCCATGCCGCCAAAGGAAGGTCCGCGTGTGCCGTGAGAAGTGTTGCAGTGCAGATCTTTCTGAGAAGCCTTAGTGAAGGTACTGCTTTAACACCGGTAGGCCTCTCAGGACTGCAGGCTCGCTCACGCCTGGACCCAGGTCAAGGAAGAACACGTTGTAGCCAAAGTGTCAACTGCGGCTTCTGAGTAACCTGCAGCCCCACGGGTGGTTGGCCTCCACTCTGTGCATGCAGAGGGCAGGGCGACACACGGCTTGCTCCGGCGGAGAGCCAGACCTCCAACTCTGGAAAGCAGTCTTGGTAACAGAGTGGGGGCCGGTGTCACGTGCAATGCCTGTCAGACTCCCGGCTTAGCTATTAGCTGCACTGAATCATACCCGGCGAGTAACAGGGATTCTACGAACTCAAAGCTGACGACCCTTCACCTCCAGCAGAAAGGTGACTTTACAACCAGCCCGAAATGATGGACACCTTTCCCGAAGCACTGCTGGGAGATTGAAAGTTCCAACGTCGACCACGCCTGACTGAAGCGCTGTCGTGGCCAGGCACGTCACCCTGCGCAGAACCTCTGCTTACAAAAGGCTCCTCACAGGAGCGCCTGGTGTGTCGCGTGGCTCTCTTGGAGCTGAGCAGAAGGTGCTGCTCCACAGGCTGGGTTTGCACGTAGAAACTGGATCCTGAGGGCTGAAGCATTATTGGTCCCTTTGGAACAGGAGGCTTGGGGCCAGAAAACTGAAGGTAAAGCACGGGGGCGGGGGTGGGCGGGCACCCATCTTGGGCACCCCGCAGGAACTCCTTGGGAGGAAGCGTGAGTTTTCTCCAAAGAAACAGTGTGCCTGCCACTCCTTGCCAGGAGGTCTTGCAGCAGACCACTTCAGCTAAGGCGAATGTCGGCTGAGCGGCATACTCAAAGTAAGGGGCAGTGTTTCCATCAGCAAACTTGGTGGTCGCAAGTAGACCCGAGGCTTTCACCACTGAAGTGCCGTAGTGCTGGTGTGCCTTTGACGTATCTGAGGACGCTCGCGACTGCACCGTTTTCCGAGGAAAATCACTGTGTACCGAAAGCGTCATCTGTGCCTTCTGAGCACCCTCACGCCTCATGATGGTCTTTGGGCTCTCCTGTTGGTAGGCCGAAGGCCAGGCAGCCATGTGTTTCCTCCGTCGGAGAGCCAGATAGCCACAGCTCAGAAGAATCCTCAGGAAGAGTTTTCTCCCTGGTCTGCTGTGCAATGCAAGGGGACCCCAGTTGGTCAACCTGAGCTGCACTGGAACAGACACCGCCATGGCAAGGGTTCTCAGAATTCATCGCTGACGTCTTCCCCTCGCAAGCAGCACGTCGACTTCAGATCCAGCTGGAGACATGTGCTCTCAGCCTTTGAAGACGGTCAGGCCTTGGCAAGCTCCACGGTCAGGTAGGCGACACGAAGGCGTTCACTGGCTCAACGCCGTTCACCTCAGGAGGACTCCTGCTTGCCAAAGTGTTGTCATGGAAGGGCCCATGTGTGTGGCATGTGTCTACGTGGCCTGCTTCTGAACGTCAGGTACACGAGCTAGGTGTCAACCGTGAAAGTGGAGGGGGACGGGAACGGCACAGTTGGCCCCAGTGACAAACCGGAGAGCTGCGTCCTCAGAGCTGCCGGAGAAACAGTCCTGTTGCCCGTCTTCTATTCACCCCTGGATTACCCTGAGAGGCAACCGGAGGCAGAGTGAATTTTCTTGAACGAACCGGAGTGCGTGCACTTCCTTGCTAGGTTCTCATCCCAAAGCCTTCTTGGCCAGTGGTAAGGAAACTTGCCCGCGTGTTGCAAGGAAGGTCCGTGTTTTCGACGATGAGTGCTTAATGGAACGCCCTGCGGTCGCCAACCTTCTCAACCCTGCGGGAATACCCGGGGAGGAACGGAGACTTGGCCCAAGGAAACAGAATGCTGGCAATTGCTTGCTCGGAGTACCTCCAGCAGAGGAGGTTATCTAGGGCGTAAGTCAGCCGAGCGCCAGACTCAAGGTAAGGTGCAGTGTTTCCTTCCACCAGCACAGTCGCAGTCGGCAGTTTCAACGAGGCCTTCCCGACTGAACTGCTGTAAAGGCTGGTGTGCCTTTCAAGACTCTGAAAGGATGAGGATGCGAGCGTCTGCACCGTATTCCGAGGAAGGTCACTGTGGAGCAGAAGTGGCATCTGTGCCTGCTGAGCAACACCCAGCCACAAGGGTCTTGGGACTCTAGTGTTTTGTATGCAGGAGGCTGGGCAACAACGTTTCTCCTCCATCGGAGAGCTCGATTTGGAGAGCTTAGAGGAAGCCGGAAGAGCACGTTTATAACGGGGCCTCTGGCCAATGCAAGGGGGCCTCCTTTTGTAACCCTGAGCTGCTTTTGGAAAAACACCCTGCTTACACGAGCTCTCGGAATTCATACTTGACCTCTTGCTCCCTGAAGCAGCACCTGGACTTCACCTCTCGAGGGAGAAAGAGGCAGTCGTCCTCCGAAGACTGCTAGGCCTTTGCAAGATGTCCCATGAGCTTAGGCGAAACGAAGGCGTTCACTGGCTCGCGCAGTTCACGTCCGGAGGAACACTGGCTTTCCAAAGTGCTTTCAGCGAAGGGGTACAGTATGTGACATGGGTCTCCTTTGGCCGCCCGGGAACTTCAGCTACATGAGCTGCGTGGCAACCGTGAAGAGGGGGCGGGACGAGAAAAGCGAAATCCGTCCCGTTGGCAAGCCGGGGAGCTGCGTGCTCGGAGCTGCCTGACAACAAGGCCTGCTGCCCGTCTTGTCCTCACCGTAGGAGTTCCCTGGGAGGCAAAGTGAGGAAGAGTGAGTTTTCTCGAAAGAACGAGGGGGTGTGGGCAGTTCCTCACTAGGAGCTCATCCCAAAGCCTTCTTGGCTAGTGGTTAGGAAACCTGCCCCCATGCCGCCAAAGGAAGGTCCGCGTGTGCCGTGAGAAGTGTTGCAGTGCAGATCTTTCTGAGAAGCCTTAGTGAAGGTACTGCTTTAACACCGGTAGGCCTCTCAGGACTGCAGGCTCGCTCACGCCTGGACCCAGGTCAAGGAAGAACACGTTGTAGCCAAAGTGTCAACTGCGGCTTCTGAGTAACCTGCAGCCCCACGGGTGGTTGGCCTCCACTCTGTGCATGCAGAGGGCAGGGCGACACACGGCTTGCTCCGGCGGAGAGCCAGACCTCCAACTCTGGAAAGCAGTCTTGGTAACAGAGTGGGGGCCGGTGTCACGTGCAATGCCTGTCAGACTCCCGGCTTAGCTATTAGCTGCACTGAATCATACCCGGCGAGTAACAGGGATTCTACGAACTCAAAGCTGACGACCCTTCACCTCCAGCAGAAAGGTGACTTTACAACCAGCCCGAAATGATGGACACCTTTCCCGAAGCACTGCTGGGAGATTGAAAGTTCCAACGTCGACCACGCCTGACTGAAGCGCTGTCGTGGCCAGGCACGTCACCCTGCGCAGAACCTCTGCTTACAAAAGGCTCCTCACAGGAGCGCCTGGTGTGTCGCGTGGCTCTCTTGGAGCTGAGCAGAAGGTGCTGCTCCACAGGCTGGGTTTGCACGTAGAAACTGGATCCTGAGGGCTGAAGCATTATTGGTCCCTTTGGAACAGGAGGCTTGGGGCCAGAAAACTGAAGGTAAAGCACGGGGGCGGGGGTGGGCGGGCACCCATCTTGGGCACCCCGCAGGAACTCCTTGGGAGGAAGCGTGAGTTTGCTCCAAAGAAACAGTGTGCCTGCCACTCCTTGCCAGGAGGTCTTGCAGCAGACCACTTCAGCTAAGGCGAATGTCGGCTGAGCGGCATACTCAAAGTAAGGGGCAGTGTTTCCATCAGCAAACTTGGTGGTCGCAAGTAGACCCGAGGCTTCCACCACTGAAGTGCCGTAGTGCTGGTGTGCCTTTGACGTATCTGAGGACGCTCGCGACTGCACCGTTTTCCGAGGAAAATCACTGTGTACCGAAAGCGTCATCTGTGCCTTCTGAGCACCCTCACGCCTCATGATGGTCTTTGGGCTCTCCTGTTGGTAGGCCGAAGGCCAGGCAGCCATGTGTTTCCTCCGTCGGAGAGCCAGATAGCCACAGCTCAGAAGAATCCTCAGGAAGAGTTTTCTCCCTGGTCTGCTGTGCAATGCAAGGGGACCCCAGTTGGTAAACCTGAGCTGCACTGGAACAGACACCGCCATGGCAAGGGTTCTCAGAATTCATCGCTGACGTCTTCCCCTCGCAAGCAGCACGTCGACTTCAGATCCAGCTGGAGACATGTGCTCTCAGCCTTTGAAGACGGTCAGGCCTTGGCAAGCTCCACGGTCAGGTAGGCGACACGAAGGCGTTCACTGGCTCAACGCCGTTCACCTCAGGAGGACTCCTGCTTGCCAAAGTGTTGTCATGGAAGGGCCCATGTGTGTGGCATGTGTCTACGTGGCCTGCTTCTGAACGTCAGGTACACGAGCTAGGTGTCAACCGTGAAAGTGGAGGGGGACGGGAACGGCACAGTTGGCCCCAGTGACAAACCGGAGAGCTGCGTCCTCAGAGCTGCCGGAGAAACAGTCCTGTTGCCCGTCTTCTATTCACCCCTGGATTACCCTGAGAGGCAACCGGAGGCAGAGTGAATTTTCTTGAACGAACCGGAGTGCGTGCACTTCCTTGCTAGGTTCTCATCCCAAAGCCTTCTTGGCCAGTGGTAAGGAAACTTGCCCGCGTGTTGCAAGGAAGGTCCGTGTTTTCGACGATGAGTGCTTAATGGAACGCCCTGCGGTCGCCAACCTTCTCAACCCTGCGGGAATACCCGGGGAGGAACGGAGACTTGGCCCAAGGAAACAGAATGCTGGCAATTGCTTGCTCGGAGTACCTCCAGCAGAGGAGGTTATCTAGGGCGTAAGTCAGCCGAGCGCCAGACTCAAGGTAAGGTGCAGTGTTTCCTTCCACCAGCACAGTCGCAGTCGGCAGTTTCAACGAGGCCTTCCCGACTGAACTGCTGTAAAGGCTGGTGTGCCTTTCAAGACTCTGAAAGGATGAGGATGCGAGCGTCTGCACCGTATTCCGAGGAAGGTCACTGTGGAGCAGAAGTGGCATCTGTGCCTGCTGAGCAACACCCAGCCACAAGGGTCTTGGGACTCTAGTGTTTTGTATGCAGGAGGCTGGGCAACAACGTTTCTCCTCCATCGGAGAGCTCGATTTGGAGAGCTTAGAGGAAGCCGGAAGAGCACGTTTATAACGGGGCCTCTGGCCAATGCAAGGGGGCCTCCTTTTGTAACCCTGAGCTGCTTTTGGAAAAACACCCTGCTTACACGAGCTCTCGGAATTCATACTTGACCTCTTGCTCCCTGAAGCAGCACCTGGACTTCACCTCTCGAGGGAGAAAGAGGCAGTCGTCCTCCGAAGACTGCTAGGCCTTTGCAAGATGTCCCATGAGCTTAGGCGAAACGAAGGCGTTCACTGGCTCGCGCAGTTCACGTCCGGAGGAACACTGGCTTTCCAAAGTGCTTTCAGCGAAGGGGTACAGTATGTGACATGGGTCTCCTTTGGCCGCCCGGGAACTTCAGCTACATGAGCTGCGTGGCAACCGTGAAGAGGGGGCGGGACGAGAAAAGCGAAATCCGTCCCGTTGGCAAGCCGGGGAGCTGCGTGCTCGGAGCTGCCTGACAACAAGGCCTGCTGCCCGTCTTGTCCTCACCGTAGGAGTTCCCTGGGAGGCAAAGTGAGGAAGAGTGAGTTTTCTCGAAAGAACGAGGGGGTGTGGGCAGTTCCTCACTAGGAGCTCATCCCAAAGCCTTCTTGGCTAGTGGTTAGGAAACCTGCCCCCATGCCGCCAAAGGAAGGTCCGCGTGTGCCGTGAGAAGTGTTGCAGTGCAGATCTTTCTGAGAAGCCTTAGTGAAGGTACTGCTTTAACACCGGTAGGCCTCTCAGGACTGCAGGCTCGCTCACGCCTGGACCCAGGTCAAGGAAGAACACGTTGTAGCCAAAGTGTCAACTGCGGCTTCTGAGTAACCTGCAGCCCCACGGGTGGTTGGCCTCCACTCTGTGCATGCAGAGGGCAGGGCGACACACGGCTTGCTCCGGCGGAGAGCCAGACCTCCAACTCTGGAAAGCAGTCTTGGTAACAGAGTGGGGGCCGGTGTCACGTGCAATGCCTGTCAGACTCCCGGCTTAGCTATTAGCTGCACTGAATCATACCCGGCGAGTAACAGGGATTCTACGAACTCAAAGCTGACGACCCTTCACCTCCAGCAGAAAGGTGACTTTACAACCAGCCCGAAATGATGGACACCTTTCCCGAAGCACTGCTGGGAGATTGAAAGTTCCAACGTCGACCACGCCTGACTGAAGCGCTGTCGTGGCCAGGCACGTCACCCTGCGCAGAACCTCTGCTTACAAAAGGCTCCTCACAGGAGCGCCTGGTGTGTCGCGTGGCTCTCTTGGAGCTGAGCAGAAGGTGCTGCTCCACAGGCTGGGTTTGCACGTAGAAACTGGATCCTGAGGGCTGAAGCATTATTGGTCCCTTTGGAACAGGAGGCTTGGGGCCAGAAAACTGAAGGTAAAGCACGGGGGCGGGGGTGGGCGGGCACCCATCTTGGGCACCCCGCAGGAACTCCTTGGGAGGAAGCGTGAGTTTGCTCCAAAGAAACAGTGTGCCTGCCACTCCTTGCCAGGAGGTCTTGCAGCAGACCACTTCAGCTAAGGCGAATGTCGGCTGAGCGGCATACTCAAAGTAAGGGGCAGTGTTTCCATCAGCAAACTTGGTGGTCGCAAGTAGACCCGAGGCTTCCACCACTGAAGTGCCGTAGTGCTGGTGTGCCTTTGACGTATCTGAGGACGCTCGCGACTGCACCGTTTTCCGAGGAAAATCACTGTGTACCGAAAGCGTCATCTGTGCCTTCTGAGCACCCTCATGCCTCATGATGGTCTTTGGGCTCTCCTGTTGGTAGGCCGAAGGCCAGGCAGCCATGTGTTTCCTCCGTCGGAGAGCCAGATAGCCACAGCTCAGAAGAATCCTCAGGAAGAGTTTTCTCCCTGGTCTGCTGTGCAATGCAAGGGGACCCCAGTTGGTCAACCTGAGCTGCACTGGAACAGACACCGCCATGGCAAGGGTTCTCAGAATTCATCGCTGACGTCTTCCCCTCGCAAGCAGCACGTCGACTTCAGATCCACCTGGAGACATGTGCTGTCAGCCTTTGAAGACGGTCAGGCCTTGGCAAGCTCCACGGTCAGGTAGGCGACACGAAGGCGTTCACTGGCTCAACGCCGTTCACCTCAGGAGGACTCCTGCTTGCCAAAGTGTTGTCATGGAAGGGCCCATGTGTGTGGCATGTGTCTACGTGGCCTGCTTCTGAACGTCAGGTACACGAGCTAGGTGTCAACCGTGAAAGTGGAGGGGGACGGGAACGGCACAGTTGGCCCCAGTGACAAACCGGAGAGCTGCGTCCTCAGAGCTGCCGGAGAAACAGTCCTGTTGCCCGTCTTCTATTCACCCCTGGATTACCCTGAGAGGCAACCGGAGGCAGAGTGAATTTTCTTGAACGAACCGGAGTGCGTGCACTTCCTTGCTAGGTTCTCATCCCAAAGCCTTCTTGGCCAGTGGTAAGGAAACTTGCCCGCGTGTTGCAAGGAAGGTCCGTGTTTTCGACGATGAGTGCTTAATGGAACGCCCTGCGGTCGCCAACCTTCTCAACCCTGCGGGAATACCCGGGGAGGAACGGAGACTTGGCCCAAGGAAACAGAATGCTGGCAATTGCTTGCTCGGAGTACCTCCAGCAGAGGAGGTTATCTAGGGCGTAAGTCAGCCGAGCGCCAGACTCAAGGTAAGGTGCAGTGTTTCCTTCCACCAGCACAGTCGCAGTCGGCAGTTTCAACGAGGCCTTCCCGACTGAACTGCTGTAAAGGCTGGTGTGCCTTTCAAGACTCTGAAAGGATGAGGATGCGAGCGTCTGCACCGTATTCCGAGGAAGGTCACTGTGGAGCAGAAGTGGCATCTGTGCCTGCTGAGCAACACCCAGCCACAAGGGTCTTGGGACTCTAGTGTTTTGTATGCAGGAGGCTGGGCAACAACGTTTCTCCTCCATCGGAGAGCTCGATTTGGAGAGCTTAGAGGAAGCCGGAAGAGCACGTTTATAACGGGGCCTCTGGCCAATGCAAGGGGGCCTCCTTTTGTAACCCTGAGCTGCTTTTGGAAAAACACCCTGCTTACACGAGCTCTCGGAATTCATACTTGACCTCTTGCTCCCTGAAGCAGCACCTGGACTTCACCTCTCGAGGGAGAAAGAGGCAGTCGTCCTCCGAAGACTGCTAGGCCTTTGCAAGATGTCCCATGAGCTTAGGCGAAACGAAGGCGTTCACTGGCTCGCGCAGTTCACGTCCGGAGGAACACTGGCTTTCCAAAGTGCTTTCAGCGAAGGGGTACAGTATGTGACATGGGTCTCCTTTGGCCGCCCGGGAACTTCAGCTACATGAGCTGCGTGGCAACCGTGAAGAGGGGGCGGGACGAGAAAAGCGAAATCCGTCCCGTTGGCAAGCCGGGGAGCTGCGTGCTCGGAGCTGCCTGACAACAAGGCCTGCTGCCCGTCTTGTCCTCACCGTAGGAGTTCCCTGGGAGGCAAAGTGAGGAAGAGTGAGTTTTCTCGAAAGAACGAGGGGGTGTGGGCAGTTCCTCACTAGGAGCTCATCCCAAAGCCTTCTTGGCTAGTGGTTAGGAAACCTGCCCCCATGCCGCCAAAGGAAGGTCCGCGTGTGCCGTGAGAAGTGTTGCAGTGCAGATCTTTCTGAGAAGCCTTAGTGAAGGTACTGCTTTAACACCGGTAGGCCTCTCAGGACTGCAGGCTCGCTCACGCCTGGACCCAGGTCAAGGAAGAACACGTTGTAGCCAAAGTGTCAACTGCGGCTTCTGAGTAACCTGCAGCCCCACGGGTGGTTGGCCTCCACTCTGTGCATGCAGAGGGCAGGGCGACACACGGCTTGCTCCGGCGGAGAGCCAGACCTCCAACTCTGGAAAGCAGTCTTGGTAACAGAGTGGGGGCCGGTGTCACGTGCAATGCCTGTCAGACTCCCGGCTTAGCTATTAGCTGCACTGAATCATACCCGGCGAGTAACAGGGATTCTACGAACTCAAAGCTGACGACCCTTCACCTCCAGCAGAAAGGTGACTTTACAACCAGCCCGAAATGATGGACACCTTTCCCGAAGCACTGCTGGGAGATTGAAAGTTCCAACGTCGACCACGCCTGACTGAAGCGCTGTCTTGGCCAGGCACGTCACCCTGCGCAGAACCTCTGCTTACAAAAGGCTCCTCACAGGAGCGCCTGGTGTGTCGCGTGGCTCTCTTGGAGCTGAGCAGAAGGTGCTGCTCCACAGGCTGGGTTTGCACGTAGAAACTGGATCCTGAGGGCTGAAGCATTATTGGTCCCTTTGGAACAGGAGGCTTGGGGCCAGAAAACTGAAGGTAAAGCACGGGGGCGGGGGTGGGCGGGCACCCATCTTGGGCACCCCGCAGGAACTCCTTGGGAGGAAGCGTGAGTTTGCTCCAAAGAAACAGTGTGCCTGCCACTCCTTGCCAGGAGGTCTTGCAGCAGACCACTTCAGCTAAGGCGAATGTCGGCTGAGCGGCATACTCAAAGTAAGGGGCAGTGTTTCCATCAGCAAACTTGGTGGTCGCAAGTAGACCCGAGGCTTCCACCACTGAAGTGCCGTAGTGCTGGTGTGCCTTTGACGTATCTGAGGACGCTCGCGACTGCACCGTTTTCCGAGGAAAATCACTGTGTACCGAAAGCGTCATCTGTGCCTTCTGAGCACCCTCACGCCTCATGATGGTCTTTGGGCTCTCCTGTTGGTAGGCCGAAGGCCAGGCAGCCATGTGTTTCCTCCGTCGGAGAGCCAGATAGCCACAGCTCAGAAGAATCCTCAGGAAGAGTTTTCTCCCTGGTCTGCTGTGCAATGCAAGGGGACCCCAGTTGGTAAACCTGAGCTGCACTGGAACAGACACCGCCATGGCAAGGGTTCTCAGAATTCATCGCTGACGTCTTCCCCTCGCAAGCAGCACGTCGACTTCAGATCCAGCTGGAGACATGTGCTCTCAGCCTTTGAAGACGGTCAGGCCTTGGCAAGCTCCACGGTCAGGTAGGCGACACGAAGGCGTTCACTGGCTCAACGCCGTTCACCTCAGGAGGACTCCTGCTTGCCAAAGTGTTGTCATGGAAGGGCCCATGTGTGTGGCATGTGTCTACGTGGCCTGCTTCTGAACGTCAGGTACACGAGCTAGGTGTCAACCGTGAAAGTGGAGGGGGACGGGAACGGCACAGTTGGCCCCAGTGACAAACCGGAGAGCTGCGTCCTCAGAGCTGCCGGAGAAACAGTCCTGTTGCCCGTCTTCTATTCACCCCTGGATTACCCTGAGAGGCAACCGGAGGCAGAGTGAATTTTCTTGAACGAACCGGAGTGCGTGCACTTCCTTGCTAGGTTCTCATCCCAAAGCCTTCTTGGCCAGTGGTAAGGAAACTTGCCCGCGTGTTGCAAGGAAGGTCCGTGTTTTCGACGATGAGTGCTTAATGGAACGCCCTGCGGTCGCCAACCTTCTCAACCCTGCGGGAATACCCGGGGAGGAACGGAGACTTGGCCCAAGGAAACAGAATGCTGGCAATTGCTTGCTCGGAGTACCTCCAGCAGAGGAGGTTATCTAGGGCGTAAGTCAGCCGAGCGCCAGACTCAAGGTAAGGTGCAGTGTTTCCTTCCACCAGCACAGTCGCAGTCGGCAGTTTCAACGAGGCCTTCCCGACTGAACTGCTGTAAAGGCTGGTGTGCCTTTCAAGACTCTGAAAGGATGAGGATGCGAGCGTCTGCACCGTATTCCGAGGAAGGTCACTGTGGAGCAGAAGTGGCATCTGTGCCTGCTGAGCAACACCCAGCCACAAGGGTCTTGGGACTCTAGTGTTTTGTATGCAGGAGGCTGGGCAACAACGTTTCTCCTCCATCGGAGAGCTCGATTTGGAGAGCTTAGAGGAAGCCGGAAGAGCACGTTTATAACGGGGCCTCTGGCCAATGCAAGGGGGCCTCCTTTTGTAACCCTGAGCTGCTTTTGGAAAAACACCCTGCTTACACGAGCTCTCGGAATTCATACTTGACCTCTTGCTCCCTGAAGCAGCACCTGGACTTCACCTCTCGAGGGAGAAAGAGGCAGTCGTCCTCCGAAGGCTGCTAGGCCTTTGCAAGATGTCCCATGAGCTTAGGCGAAACGAAGGCGTTCACTGGCTCGCGCAGTTCACGTCCGGAGGAACACTGGCTTTCCAAAGTGCTTTCAGCGAAGGGGTACAGTATGTGACATGGGTCTCCTTTGGCCGCCCGGGAACTTCAGCTACATGAGCTGCGTGGCAACCGTGAAGAGGGGGCGGGACGAGAAAAGCGAAATCCGTCCCGTTGGCAAGCCGGGGAGCTGCGTGCTCGGAGCTGCCTGACAACAAGGCCTGCTGCCCGTCTTGTCCTCACCGTAGGAGTTCCCTGGGAGGCAAAGTGAGGAAGAGTGAGTTTTCTCGAAAGAACGAGGGGGTGTGGGCAGTTCCTCACTAGGAGCTCATCCCAAAGCCTTCTTGGCTAGTGGTTAGGAAACCTGCCCCCATGCCGCCAAAGGAAGGTCCGCGTGTGCCGTGAGAAGTGTTGCAGTGCAGATCTTTCTGAGAAGCCTTAGTGAAGGTACTGCTTTAACACCGGTAGGCCTCTCAGGACTGCAGGCTCGCTCACGCCTGGACCCAGGTCAAGGAAGAACACGTTGTAGCCAAAGTGTCAACTGCGGCTTCTGAGTAACCTGCAGCCCCACGGGTGGTTGGCCTCCACTCTGTGCATGCAGAGGGCAGGGCGACACACGGCTTGCTCCGGCGGAGAGCCAGACCTCCAACTCTGGAAAGCAGTCTTGGTAACAGAGTGGGGGCCGGTGTCACGTGCAATGCCTGTCAGACTCCCGGCTTAGCTATTAGCTGCACTGAATCATACCCGGCGAGTAACAGGGATTCTACGAACTCAAAGCTGACGACCCTTCACCTCCAGCAGAAAGGTGACTTTACAACCAGCCCGAAATGATGGACACCTTTCCCGAAGCACTGCTGGGAGATTGAAAGTTCCAACGTCGACCACGCCTGACTGAAGCGCTGTCGTGGCCAGGCACGTCACCCTGCGCAGAACCTCTGCTTACAAAAGGCTCCTCACAGGAGCGCCTGGTGTGTCGCGTGGCTCTCTTGGAGCTGAGCAGAAGGTGCTGCTCCACAGGCTGGGTTTGCACGTAGAAACTGGATCCTGAGGGCTGAAGCATTAGTGGTCCCTTTGGAACAGGAGGCTTGGGGCCAGAAAACTGAAGGTAAAGCACGGGGGCGGGGGTGGGCGGGCACCCATCTTGGGCACCCCGCAGGAACTCCTTGGGAGGAAGCGTGAGTTTGCTCCAAAGAAACAGTGTGCCTGCCACTCCTTGCCAGGAGGTCTTGCAGCAGACCACTTCAGCTAAGGCGAATGTCGGCTGAGCGGCATACTCAAAGTAAGGGGCAGTGTTTCCATCAGCAAACTTGGTGGTCGCAAGTAGACCCGAGGCTTCCACCACTGAAGTGCCGTAGTGCTGGTGTGCCTTTGACGTATCTGAGGACGCTCGCGACTGCCCCGTTTTCCGAGGAAAATCACTGTGTACCGAAAGCGTCATCTGTGCCTTCTGAGCACCCTCACGCCTCATGATGGTCTTTGGGCTCTCCTGTTGGTAGGCCGAAGGCCAGGCAGCCATGTGTTTCCTCCGTCGGAGAGCCAGATAGCCACAGCTCAGAAGAATCCTCAGGAAGAGTTTTCTCCCTGGTCTGCTGTGCAATGCAAGGGGACCCCAGTTGGTCAACCTGAGCTGCACTGGAACAGACACCGCCATGGCAAGGGTTCTCAGAATTCATCGCTGACGTCTTCCCCTCACAAGCAGCACGTCGACTTCAGATCCAGCTGGAGACATGTGCTCTCAGCCTTTGAAGACGGTCAGGCCTTGGCAAGCTCCACGGTCAGGTAGGCGACACGAAGGCGTTCACTGGCTCAACGCCGTTCACCTCAGGAGGACTCCTGCTTGCCAAAGTGTTGTCATGGAAGGGCCCATGTGTGTGGCATGTGTCTACGTGGCCTGCTTCTGAACGTCAGGTACACGAGCTAGGTGTCAACCGTGAAAGTGGAGGGGGACGGGAACGGCACAGTTGGCCCCAGTGACAAACCGGAGAGCTGCGTCCTCAGAGCTGCCGGAGAAACAGTCCTGTTGCCCGTCTTCTATTCACCCCTGGATTACCCTGAGAGGCAACCGGAGGCAGAGTGAATTTTCTTGAACGAACCGGAGTGCGTGCACTTCCTTGCTAGGTTCTCATCCCAAAGCCTTCTTGGCCAGTGGTAAGGAAACTTGCCCGCGTGTTGCAAGGAAGGTCCGTGTTTTCGACGATGAGTGCTTAATGGAACGCCCTGCGGTCGCCAACCTTCTCAACCCTGCGGGAATACCCGGGGAGGAACGGAGACTTGGCCCAAGGAAACAGAATGCTGGCAATTGCTTGCTCGGAGTACCTCCAGCAGAGGAGGTTATCTAGGGCGTAAGTCAGCCGAGCGCCAGACTCAAGGTAAGGTGCAGTGTTTCCTTCCACCAGCACAGTCGCAGTCGGCAGTTTCAACGAGGCCTTCCCGACTGAACTGCTGTAAAGGCTGGTGTGCCTTTCAAGACTCTGAAAGGATGAGGATGCGAGCGTCTGCACCGTATTCCGAGGAAGGTCACTGTGGAGCAGAAGTGGCATCTGTGCCTGCTGAGCAACACCCAGCCACAAGGGTCTTGGGACTCTAGTGTTTTGTATGCAGGAGGCTGGGCAACAACGTTTCTCCTCCATCGGAGAGCTCAATTTGGAGAGCTTAGAGGAAGCCGGAAGAGCACGTTTATAACGGGGCCTCTGGCCAATGCAAGGGGGCCTCCTTTTGTAACCCTGAGCTGCTTTTGGAAAAACACCCTGCTTACACGAGCTCTCGGAATTCATACTTGACCTCTTGCTCCCTGAAGCAGCACCTGGACTTCACCTCTCGAGGGAGAAAGAGGCAGTCGTCCTCCGAAGACTGCTAGGCCTTTGCAAGATGTCCCATGAGCTTAGGCGAAACGAAGGCGTTCACTGGCTCGCGCAGTTCACGTCCGGAGGAACACTGGCTTTCCAAAGTGCTTTCAGCGAAGGGGTACAGTACGTGACATGGGTCTCCTTTGGCCGCCCGGGAACTTCAGCTACATGAGCTGCGTGGCAACCGTGAAGAGGGGGCGGGACGAGAAAAGCGAAATCCGTCCCGTTGGCAAGCCGGGGAGCTGCGTGCTCGGAGCTGCCTGACAACAAGGCCTGCTGCCCGTCTTGTCCTCACCGTAGGAGTTCCCTGGGAGGCAAAGTGAGGAAGAGTGAGTTTTCTCGAAAGAACGAGGGGGTGTGTGCAGTTCCTCACTAGGAGCTCATCCCAAAGCCTTCTTGGCTAGTGGTTAGGAAACCTGCCCCCATGCCGCCAAAGGAAGGTCCGCGTGTGCCGTGAGAAGTGTTGCAGTGCAGATCTTTCTGAGAAGCCTTAGTGAAGGTACTGCTTTAACACCGGTAGGCCTCTCAGGACTGCAGGCTCGCTCACGCCTGGACCCAGGTCAAGGAAGAACACGTTGTAGCCAAAGTGTCAACTGCGGCTTCTGAGTAACCTGCAGCCCCACGGGTGGTTGGCCTCCACTCTGTGCATGCAGAGGGCAGGGCGACACACGGCTTGCTCCGGCGGAGAGCCAGACCTCCAACTCTGGAAAGCAGTCTTGGTAACAGAGTGGGGGCCGGTGTCACGTGCAATGCCTGTCAGACTCCCGGCTTAGCTATTAGCTGCACTGAATCATACCCGGCGAGTAACAGGGATTCTACGAACTCAAAGCTGACGACCCTTCACCTCCAGCAGAAAGGTGACTTTACAACCAGCCCGAAATGATGGACACCTTTCCCGAAGCACTGCTGGGAGATTGAAAGTTCCAACGTCGACCACGCCTGACTGAAGCGCTGTCGTGGCCAGGCACGTCACCCTGCGCAGAACCTCTGCTTACAAAAGGCTCCTCACAGGAGCGCCTGGTGTGTCGCGTGGCTCTCTTGGAGCTGAGCAGAAGGTGCTGCTCCACAGGCTGGGTTTGCACGTAGAAACTGGATCCTGAGGGCTGAAGCATTAGTGGTCCCTTTGGAACAGGAGGCTTGGGGCCAGAAAACTGAAGGTAAAGCACGGGGGCGGGGGTGGGCGGGCACCCATCTTGGGCACCCCGCAGGAACTCCTTGGGAGGAAGCGTGAGTTTGCTCCAAAGAAACAGTGTGCCTGCCACTCCTTGCCAGGAGGTCTTGCAGCAGACCACTTCAGCTAAGGCGAATGTCGGCTGAGCGGCATACTCAAAGTAAGGGGCAGTGTTTCCATCAGCAAACTTGGTGGTCGCAAGTAGACCCGAGGCTTCCACCACTGAAGTGCCGTAGTGCTGGTGTGCCTTTGACGTATCTGAGGACGCTCGCGACTGCCCCGTTTTCCGAGGAAAATCACTGTGTACCGAAAGCGTCATCTGTGCCTTCTGAGCACCCTCACGCCTCATGATGGTCTTTGGGCTCTCCTGTTGGTAGGCCGAAGGCCAGGCAGCCATGTGTTTCCTCCGTCGGAGAGCCAGATAGCCACAGCTCAGAAGAATCCTCAGGAAGAGTTTTCTCCCTGGTCTGCTGTGCAATGCAAGGGGACCCCAGTTGGTCAACCTGAGCTGCACTGGAACAGACACCGCCATGGCAAGGGTTCTCAGAATTCATCGCTGACGTCTTCCCCTCGCAAGCAGCACGTCGACTTCAGATCCAGCTGGAGACATGTGCTCTCAGCCTTTGAAGACGGTCAGGCCTTGGCAAGCTGCACGGTCAGGTAGGCGACACGAAGGCGTTCACTGGCTCAACGCCGTTCACCTCAGGAGGACTCCTGCTTGCCAAAGTGTTGTCATGGAAGGGCCCATGTGTGTGGCATGTGTCTACGTGGCCTGCTTCTGAACGTCAGGTACACGAGCTAGGTGTCAACCGTGAAAGTGGAGGGGGACGGGAACGGCACAGTTGGCCCCAGTGACAAACCGGAGAGCTGCGTCCTCAGAGCTGCCGGAGAAACAGTCCTGTTGCCCGTCTTCTATTCACCCCTGGATTACCCTGAGAGGCAACCGGAGGCAGAGTGAATTTTCTTGAACGAACCGGAGTGCGTGCACTTCCTTGCTAGGTTCTCATCCCAAAGCCTTCTTGGCCAGTGGTAAGGAAACTTGCCCGCGTGTTGCAAGGAAGGTCCGTGTTTTCGACGATGAGTGCTTAATGGAACGCCCTGCGGTCGCCAACCTTCTCAACCCTGCGGGAATACCCGGGGAGGAACGGAGACTTGGCCCAAGGAAACAGAATGCTGGCAATTGCTTGCTCGGAGTACCTCCAGCAGAGGAGGTTATCTAGGGCGTAAGTCAGCCGAGCGCCAGACTCAAGGTAAGGTGCAGTGTTTCCTTCCACCAGCACAGTCGCAGTCGGCAGTTTCAACGAGGCCTTCCCGACTGAACTGCTGTAAAGGCTGGTGTGCCTTTCAAGACTCTGAAAGGATGAGGATGCGAGCGTCTGCACCGTATTCCGAGGAAGGTCACTGTGGAGCAGAAGTGGCATCTGTGCCTGCTGAGCAACACCCAGCCACAAGGGTCTTGGGACTCTAGTGTTTTGTATGCAGGAGGCTGGGCAACAACGTTTCTCCTCCATCGGAGAGCTCGATTTGGAGAGCTTAGAGGAAGCCGGAAGAGCACGTTTATAACGGGGCCTCTGGCCAATGCAAGGGGGCCTCCTTTTGTAACCCTGAGCTGCTTTTGGAAAAACACCCTGCTTACACGAGCTCTCGGAATTCATACTTGACCTCTTGCTCCCTGAAGCAGCACCTGGACTTCACCTCTCGAGGGAGAAAGAGGCAGTCGTCCTCCGAAGACTGCTAGGCCTTTGCAAGATGTCCCATGAGCTTAGGCGAAACGAAGGCGTTCACTGGCTCGCGCAGTTCACGTCCGGAGGAACACTGGCTTTCCAAAGTGCTTTCAGCGAAGGGGTACAGTATGTGACATGGGTCTCCTTTGGCCGCCCGGGAACTTCAGCTACATGAGCTGCGTGGCAACCGTGAAGAGGGGGCGGGACGAGAAAAGCGAAATCCGTCCCGTTGGCAAGCCGGGGAGCTGCGTGCTCGGAGCTGCCTGACAACAAGGCCTGCTGCCCGTCTTGTCCTCACCGTAGGAGTTCCCTGGGAGGCAAAGTGAGGAAGAGTGAGTTTTCTCGAAAGAACGAGGGGGTGTGTGCAGTTCCTCACTAGGAGCTCATCCCAAAGCCTTCTTGGCTAGTGGTTAGGAAACCTGCCCCCATGCCGCCAAAGGAAGGTCCGCGTGTGCCGTGAGAAGTGTTGCAGTGCAGATCTTTCTGAGAAGCCTTAGTGAAGGTACTGCTTTAACACCGGTAGGCCTCTCAGGACTGCAGGCTCGCTCACGCCTGGACCCAGGTCAAGGAAGAACACGTTGTAGCCAAAGTGTCAACTGCGGCTTCTGAGTAACCTGCAGCCCCACGGGTGGTTGGCCTCCACTCTGTGCATGCAGAGGGCAGGGCGACACACGGCTTGCTCCGGCGGAGAGCCAGACCTCCAACTCTGGAAAGCAGTCTTGGTAACAGAGTGGGGGCCGGTGTCACGTGCAATGCCTGTCAGACTCCCGGCTTAGCTATTAGCTGCACTGAATCATACCCGGCGAGTAACAGGGATTCTACGAACTCAAAGCTGACGACCCTTCACCTCCAGCAGAAAGGTGACTTTACAACCAGCCCGAAATGATGGACACCTTTCCCGAAGCACTGCTGGGAGATTGAAAGTTCCAACGTCGACCACGCCTGACTGAAGCGCTGTCGTGGCCAGGCACGTCACCCTGCGCAGAACCTCTGCTTACAAAAGGCTCCTCACAGGAGCGCCTGGTGTGTCGCGTGGCTCTCTTGGAGCTGAGCAGAAGGTGCTGCTCCACAGGCTGGGTTTGCACGTAGAAACTGGATCCTGAGGGCTGAAGCATTAGTGGTCCCTTTGGAACAGGAGGCTTGGGGCCAGAAAACTGAAGGTAAAGCACGGGGGCGGGGGTGGGCGGGCACCCATCTTGGGCACCCCGCAGGAACTCCTTGGGAGGAAGCGTGAGTTTGCTCCAAAGAAACAGTGTGCCTGCCACTCCTTGCCAGGAGGTCTTGCAGCAGACCACTTCAGCTAAGGCGAATGTCGGCTGAGCGGCATACTCAAAGTAAGGGGCAGTGTTTCCATCAGCAAACTTGGTGGTCGCAAGTAGACCCGAGGCTTCCACCACTGAAGTGCCGTAGTGCTGGTGTGCCTTTGACGTATCTGAGGACGCTCGCGACTGCCCCGTTTTCCGAGGAAAATCACTGTGTACCGAAAGCGTCATCTGAGCCTTCTGAGCACCCTCACGCCTCATGATGGTCTTTGGGCTCTCCTGTTGGTAGGCCGAAGGCCAGGCAGCCATGTGTTTCCTCCGTCGGAGAGCCAGATAGCCACAGCTCAGAAGAATCCTCAGGAAGAGTTTTCTCCCTGGTCTGCTGTGCAATGCAAGGGGACCCCAGTTGGTAAACCTGAGCTGCACTGGAACAGACACCGCCATGGCAAGGGTTCTCAGAATTCATCGCTGACGTCTTCCCCTCGCAAGCAGCACGTCGACTTCAGATCCAGCTGGAGACATGTGCTCTCAGCCTTTGAAGACGGTCAGGCCTTGGCAAGCTGCACGGTCAGGTAGGCGACACGAAGGCGTTCACTGGCTCAACGCCGTTCACCTCAGGAGGACTCCTGCTTGCCAAAGTGTTGTCATGGAAGGGCCCATGTGTGTGGCATGTGTCTACGTGGCCTGCTTCTGAACGTCAGGTACACGAGCTAGGTGTCAACCGTGAAAGTGGAGGGGGACGGGAACGGCACAGTTGGCCCCAGTGACAAACCGGAGAGCTGCGTCCTCAGAGCTGCCGGAGAAACAGTCCTGTTGCCCGTCTTCTATTCACCCCTGGATTACCCTGAGAGGCAACCGGAGGCAGAGTGAATTTTCTTGAACGAACCGGAGTGCGTGCACTTCCTTGCTAGGTTCTCATCCCAAAGCCTTCTTGGCCAGTGGTAAGGAAACTTGCCCGCGTGTTGCAAGGAAGGTCCGTGTTTTCGACGATGAGTGCTTAATGGAACGCCCTGCGGTCGCCAACCTTCTCAACCCTGCGGGAATACCCGGGGAGGAACGGAGACTTGGCCCAAGGAAACAGAATGCTGGCAATTGCTTGCTCGGAGTACCTCCAGCAGAGGAGGTTATCTAGGGCGTAAGTCAGCCGAGCGCCAGACTCAAGGTAAGGTGCAGTGTTTCCTTCCACCAGCACAGTCGCAGTCGGCAGTTTCAACGAGGCCTTCCCGACTGAACTGCTGTAAAGGCTGGTGTGCCTTTCAAGACTCTGAAAGGATGAGGATGCGAGCGTCTGCACCGTATTCCGAGGAAGGTCACTGTGGAGCAGAAGTGGCATCTGTGCCTGCTGAGCAACACCCAGCCACAAGGGTCTTGGGACTCTAGTGTTTTGTATGCAGGAGGCTGGGCAACAACGTTTCTCCTCCATCGGAGAGCTCGATTTGGAGAGCTTAGAGGAAGCCGGAAGAGCACGTTTATAACGGGGCCTCTGGCCAATGCAAGGGGGCCTCCTTTTGTAACCCTGAGCTGCTTTTGGAAAAACACCCTGCTTACACGAGCTCTCGGAATTCATACTTGACCTCTTGCTCCCTGAAGCAGCACCTGGACTTCACCTCTCGAGGGAGAAAGAGGCAGTCGTCCTCCGAAGACTGCTAGGCCTTTGCAAGATGTCCCATGAGCTTAGGCGAAACGAAGGCGTTCACTGGCTCGCGCAGTTCACGTCCGGAGGAACACTGGCTTTCCAAAGTGCTTTCAGCGAAGGGGTACAGTATGTGACATGGGTCTCCTTTGGCCGCCCGGGAACTTCAGCTACATGAGCTGCGTGGCAACCGTGAAGAGGGGGCGGGACGAGAAAAGCGAAATCCGTCCCGTTGGCAAGCCGGGGAGCTGCGTGCTCGGAGCTGCCTGACAACAAGGCCTGCTGCCCGTCTTGTCCTCACCGTAGGAGTTCCCTGGGAGGCAAAGTGAGGAAGAGTGAGTTTTCTCGAAAGAACGAGGGGGTGTGTGCAGTTCCTCACTAGGAGCTCATCCCAAAGCCTTCTTGGCTAGTGGTTAGGAAACCTGCCCCCATGCCGCCAAAGGAAGGTCCGCGTGTGCCGTGAGAAGTGTTGCAGTGCAGATCTTTCTGAGAAGCCTTAGTGAAGGTACTGCTTTAACACCGGTAGGCCTCTCAGGACTGCAGGCTCGCTCACGCCTGGACCCAGGTCAAGGAAGAACACGTTGTAGCCAAAGTGTCAACTGCGGCTTCTGAGTAACCTGCAGCCCCACGGGTGGTTGGCCTCCACTCTGTGCATGCAGAGGGCAGGGCGACACACGGCTTGCTCCGGCGGAGAGCCAGACCTCCAACTCTGGAAAGCAGTCTTGGTAACAGAGTGGGGGCCGGTGTCACGTGCAATGCCTGTCAGACTCCCGGCTTAGCTATTAGCTGCACTGAATCATACCCGGCGAGTAACAGGGATTCTACGAACTCAAAGCTGACGACCCTTCACCTCCAGCAGAAAGGTGACTTTACAACCAGCCCGAAATGATGGACACCTTTCCCGAAGCACTGCTGGGAGATTGAAAGTTCCAACGTCGACCACGCCTGACTGAAGCGCTGTCGTGGCCAGGCACGTCACCCTGCGCAGAACCTCTGCTTACAAAAGGCTCCTCACAGGAGCGCCTGGTGTGTCGCGTGGCTCGCTTGGAGCTGAGCAGAAGGTGCTGCTCCACAGGCTGGGTTTGCACGTAGAAACTGGATCCTGAGGGCTGAAGCATTATTGGTCCCTTTGGAACAGGAGGCTTGGGGCCAGAAAACTGAAGGTAAAGCACGGGGGCGGGGGTGGGCGGGCACCCATCTTGGGCACCCCGCAGGAACTCCTTGGGAGGAAGCGTGAGTTTGCTCCAAAGAAACAGTGTGCCTGCCACTCCTTGCCAGGAGGTCTTGCAGCAGACCACTTCAGCTAAGGCGAATGTCGGCTGAGCGGCATACTCAAAGTAAGGGGCAGTGTTTCCATCAGCAAACTTGGTGGTCGCAAGTAGACCCGAGGCTTCCACCACTGAAGTGCCGTAGTGCTGGTGTGCCTTTGACGTATCTGAGGACGCTCGCGACTGCCCCGTTTTCCGAGGAAAATCACTGTGTACCGAAAGCGTCATCTGTGCCTTCTGAGCACCCTCACGCCTCATGATGGTCTTTGGGCTCTCCTGTTGGTAGGCCGAAGGCCAGGCAGCCATGTGTTTCCTCCGTCGGAGAGCCAGATAGCCACAGCTCAGAAGAATCCTCAGGAAGAGTTTTCTCCCTGGTCTGCTGTGCAATGCAAGGGGACCCCAGTTGGTCAACCTGAGCTGCACTGGAACAGACACCGCCATGGCAAGGGTTCTCAGAATTCATCGCTGACGTCTTCCCCTCGCAAGCAGCACGTCGACTTCAGATCCAGCTGGAGACATGTGCTCTCAGCCTTTGAAGACGGTCAGGCCTTGGCAAGCTCCACGGTCAGGTAGGCGACACGAAGGCGTTCACTGGCTCAACGCCGTTCACCTCAGGAGGACTCCTGCTTGCCAAAGTGTTGTCATGGAAGGGCCCATGTGTGTGGCATGTGTCTACGTGGCCTGCTTCTGAACGTCAGGTACACGAGCTAGGTGTCAACCGTGAAAGTGGAGGGGGACGGGAACGGCACAGTTGGCCCCAGTGACAAACCGGAGAGCTGCGTCCTCAGAGCTGCCGGAGAAACAGTCCTGTTGCCCGTCTTCTATTCACCCCTGGATTACCCTGAGAGGCAACCGGAGGCAGAGTGAATTTTCTTGAACGAACCGGAGTGCGTGCACTTCCTTGCTAGGTTCTCATCCCAAAGCCTTCTTGGCCAGTGGTAAGGAAACTTGCCCGCGTGTTGCAAGGAAGGTCCGTGTTTTCGACGATGAGTGCTTAATGGAACGCCCTGCGGTCGCCAACCTTCTCAACCCTGCGGGAATACCCGGGGAGGAACGGAGACTTGGCCCAAGGAAACAGAATGCTGGCAATTGCTTGCTCGGAGTACCTCCAGCAGAGGAGGTTATCTAGGGCGTAAGTCAGCCGAGCGCCAGACTCAAGGTAAGGTGCAGTGTTTCCTTCCACCAGCACAGTCGCAGTCGGCAGTTTCAACGAGGCCTTCCCGACTGAACTGCTGTAAAGGCTGGTGTGCCTTTCAAGACTCTGAAAGGATGAGGATGCGAGCGTCTGCACCGTATTCCGAGGAAGGTCACTGTGGAGCAGAAGTGGCATCTGTGCCTGCTGAGCAACACCCAGCCACAAGGGTCTTGGGACTCTAGTGTTTTGTATGCAGGAGGCTGGGCAACAACGTTTCTCCTCCATCGGAGAGCTCAATTTGGAGAGCTTAGAGGAAGCCGGAAGAGCACGTTTATAACGGGGCCTCTGGCCAATGCAAGGGGGCCTCCTTTTGTAACCCTGAGCTGCTTTTGGAAAAACACCCTGCTTACACGAGCTCTCGGAATTCATACTTGACCTCTTGCTCCCTGAAGCAGCACCTGGACTTCACCTCTCGAGGGAGAAAGAGGCAGTCGTCCTCCGAAGACTGCTAGGCCTTTGCAAGATGTCCCATGAGCTTAGGCGAAACGAAGGCGTTCACTGGCTCGCGCAGTTCACGTCCGGAGGAACACTGGCTTTCCAAAGTGCTTTCAGCGAAGGGGTACAGTACGTGACATGGGTCTCCTTTGGCCGCCCGGGAACTTCAGCTACATGAGCTGCGTGGCAACCGTGAAGAGGGGGCGGGACGAGAAAAGCGAAATCCGTCCCGTTGGCAAGCCGGGGAGCTGCGTGCTCGGAGCTGCCTGACAACAAGGCCTGCTGCCCGTCTTGTCCTCACCGTAGGAGTTCCCTGGGAGGCAAAGTGAGGAAGAGTGAGTTTTCTCGAAAGAACGAGGGGGTGTGTGCAGTTCCTCACTAGGAGCTCATCCCAAAGCCTTCTTGGCTAGTGGTTAGGAAACCTGCCCCCATGCCGCCAAAGGAAGGTCCGCGTGTGCCGTGAGAAGTGTTGCAGTGCAGATCTTTCTGAGAAGCCTTAGTGAAGGTACTGCTTTAACACCGGTAGGCCTCTCAGGACTGCAGGCTCGCTCACGCCTGGACCCAGGTCAAGGAAGAACACGTTGTAGCCAAAGTGTCAACTGCGGCTTCTGAGTAACCTGCAGCCCCACGGGTGGTTGGCCTCCACTCTGTGCATGCAGAGGGCAGGGCGACACACGGCTTGCTCCGGCGGAGAGCCAGACCTCCAACTCTGGAAAGCAGTCTTGGTAACAGAGTGGGGGCCGGTGTCACGTGCAATGCCTGTCAGACTCCCGGCTTAGCTATTAGCTGCACTGAATCATACCCGGCGAGTAACAGGGATTCTACGAACTCAAAGCTGACGACCCTTCACCTCCAGCAGAAAGGTGACTTTACAACCAGCCCGAAATGATGGACACCTTTCCCGAAGCACTGCTGGGAGATTGAAAGTTCCAACGTCGACCACGCCTGACTGAAGCGCTGTCGTGGCCAGGCACGTCACCCTGCGCAGAACCTCTGCTTACAAAAGGCTCCTCACAGGAGCGCCTGGTGTGTCGCGTGGCTCTCTTGGAGCTGAGCAGAAGGTGCTGCTCCACAGGCTGGGTTTGCACGTAGAAACTGGATCCTGAGGGCTGAAGCATTAGTGGTCCCTTTGGAACAGGAGGCTTGGGGCCAGAAAACTGAAGGTAAAGCACGGGGGCGGGGGTGGGCGGGCACCCATCTTGGGCACCCCGCAGGAACTCCTTGGGAGGAAGCGTGAGTTTGCTCCAAAGAAACAGTGTGCCTGCCACTCCTTGCCAGGAGGTCTTGCAGCAGACCACTTCAGCTAAGGCGAATGTCGGCTGAGCGGCATACTCAAAGTAAGGGGCAGTGTTTCCATCAGCAAACTTGGTGGTCGCAAGTAGACCCGAGGCTTCCACCACTGAAGTGCCGTAGTGCTGGTGTGCCTTTGACGTATCTGAGGACGCTCGCGACTGCCCCGTTTTCCGAGGAAAATCACTGTGTACCGAAAGCGTCATCTGTGCCTTCTGAGCACCCTCACGCCTCATGATGGTCTTTGGGCTCTCCTGTTGGTAGGCCGAAGGCCAGGCAGCCATGTGTTTCCTCCGTCGGAGAGCCAGATAGCCACAGCTCAGAAGAATCCTCAGGAAGAGTTTTCTCCCTGGTCTGCTGTGCAATGCAAGGGGACCCCAGTTGGTCAACCTGAGCTGCACTGGAACAGACACCGCCATGGCAAGGGTTCTCAGAATTCATCGCTGACGTCTTCCCCTCGCAAGCAGCACGTCGACTTCAGATCCAGCTGGAGACATGTGCTCTCAGCCTTTGAAGACGGTCAGGCCTTGGCAAGCTGCACGGTCAGGTAGGCGACACGAAGGCGTTCACTGGCTCAACGCCGTTCACCTCAGGAGGACTCCTGCTTGCCAAAGTGTTGTCATGGAAGGGCCCATGTGTGTGGCATGTGTCTACGTGGCCTGCTTCTGAACGTCAGGTACACGAGCTAGGTGTCAACCGTGAAAGTGGAGGGGGACGGGAACGGCACAGTTGGCCCCAGTGACAAACCGGAGAGCTGCGTCCTCAGAGCTGCCGGAGAAACAGTCCTGTTGCCCGTCTTCTATTCACCCCTGGATTACCCTGAGAGGCAACCGGAGGCAGAGTGAATTTTCTTGAACGAACCGGAGTGCGTGCACTTCCTTGCTAGGTTCTCATCCCAAAGCCTTCTTGGCCAGTGGTAAGGAAACTTGCCCGCGTGTTGCAAGGAAGGTCCGTGTTTTCGACGATGAGTGCTTAATGGAACGCCCTGCGGTCGCCAACCTTCTCAACCCTGCGGGAATACCCGGGGAGGAACGGAGACTTGGCCCAAGGAAACAGAATGCTGGCAATTGCTTGCTCGGAGTACCTCCAGCAGAGGAGGTTATCTAGGGCGTAAGTCAGCCGAGCGCCAGACTCAAGGTAAGGTGCAGTGTTTCCTTCCACCAGCACAGTCGCAGTCGGCAGTTTCAACGAGGCCTTCCCGACTGAACTGCTGTAAAGGCTGGTGTGCCTTTCAAGACTCTGAAAGGATGAGGATGCGAGCGTCTGCACCGTATTCCGAGGAAGGTCACTGTGGAGCAGAAGTGGCATCTGTGCCTGCTGAGCAACACCCAGCCACAAGGGTCTTGGGACTCTAGTGTTTTGTATGCAGGAGGCTGGGCAACAACGTTTCTCCTCCATCGGAGAGCTCGATTTGGAGAGCTTAGAGGAAGCCGGAAGAGCACGTTTATAACGGGGCCTCTGGCCAATGCAAGGGGGCCTCCTTTTGTAACCCTGAGCTGCTTTTGGAAAAACACCCTGCTTACACGAGCTCTCGGAATTCATACTTGACCTCTTGCTCCCTGAAGCAGCACCTGGACTTCACCTCTCGAGGGAGAAAGAGGCAGTCGTCCTCCGAAGACTGCTAGGCCTTTGCAAGATGTCCCATGAGCTTAGGCGAAACGAAGGCGTTCACTGGCTCGCGCAGTTCACGTCCGGAGGAACACTGGCTTTCCAAAGTGCTTTCAGCGAAGGGGTACAGTATGTGACATGGGTCTCCTTTGGCCGCCCGGGAACTTCAGCTACATGAGCTGCGTGGCAACCGTGAAGAGGGGGCGGGACGAGAAAAGCGAAATCCGTCCCGTTGGCAAGCCGGGGAGCTGCGTGCTCGGAGCTGCCTGACAACAAGGCCTGCTGCCCGTCTTGTCCTCACCGTAGGAGTTCCCTGGGAGGCAAAGTGAGGAAGAGTGAGTTTTCTCGAAAGAACGAGGGGGTGTGTGCAGTTCCTCACTAGGAGCTCATCCCAAAGCCTTCTTGGCTAGTGGTTAGGAAACCTGCCCCCATGCCGCCAAAGGAAGGTCCGCGTGTGCCGTGAGAAGTGTTGCAGTGCAGATCTTTCTGAGAAGCCTTAGTGAAGGTACTGCTTTAACACCGGTAGGCCTCTCAGGACTGCAGGCTCGCTCACGCCTGGACCCAGGTCAAGGAAGAACACGTTGTAGCCAAAGTGTCAACTGCGGCTTCTGAGTAACCTGCAGCCCCACGGGTGGTTGGCCTCCACTCTGTGCATGCAGAGGGCAGGGCGACACACGGCTTGCTCCGGCGGAGAGCCAGACCTCCAACTCTGGAAAGCAGTCTTGGTAACAGAGTGGGGGCCGGTGTCACGTGCAATGCCTGTCAGACTCCCGGCTTAGCTATTAGCTGCACTGAATCATACCCGGCGAGTAACAGGGATTCTACGAACTCAAAGCTGACGACCCTTCACCTCCAGCAGAAAGGTGACTTTACAACCAGCCCGAAATGATGGACACCTTTCCCGAAGCACTGCTGGGAGATTGAAAGTTCCAACGTCGACCACGCCTGACTGAAGCGCTGTCGTGGCCAGGCACGTCACCCTGCGCAGAACCTCTGCTTACAAAAGGCTCCTCACAGGAGCGCCTGGTGTGTCGCGTGGCTCTCTTGGAGCTGAGCAGAAGGTGCTGCTCCACAGGCTGGGTTTGCACGTAGAAACTGGATCCTGAGGGCTGAAGCATTATTGGTCCCTTTGGAACAGGAGGCTTGGGGCCAGAAAACTGAAGGTAAAGCACGGGGGCGGGGGTGGGCGGGCACCCATCTTGGGCACCCCGCAGGAACTCCTTGGGAGGAAGCGTGAGTTTGCTCCAAAGAAACAGTGTGCCTGCCACTCCTTGCCAGGAGGTCTTGCAGCAGACCACTTCAGCTAAGGCGAATGTCGGCTGAGCGGCATACTCAAAGTAAGGGGCAGTGTTTCCATCAGCAAACTTGGTGGTCGCAAGTAGACCCGAGGCTTCCACCACTGAAGTGCCGTAGTGCTGGTGTGCCTTTGACGTATCTGAGGACGCTCGCGACTGCCCCGTTTTCCGAGGAAAATCACTGTGTACCGAAAGCGCCATCTGTGCCTTCTGAGCACCCTCACGCCTCATGATGGTCTTTGGGCTCTCCTGTTGGTAGGCCGAAGGCCAGGCAGCCATGTGTTTCCTCCGTCGGAGAGCCAGATAGCCACAGCTCAGAAGAATCCTCAGGAAGAGTTTTCTCCCTGGTCTGCTGTGCAATGCAAGGGGACCCCAGTTGGTCAACCTGAGCTGCACTGGAACAGACACCGCCATGGCAAGGGTTCTCAGAATTCATCGCTGACGTCTTCCCCTCGCAAGCAGCACGTCGACTTCAGATCCAGCTGGAGACATGTGCTCTCAGCCTTTGAAGACGGTCAGGCCTTGGCAAGCTGCACGGTCAGGTAGGCGACACGAAGGCGTTCACTGGCTCAACGCCGTTCACCTCAGGAGGACTCCTGCTTGCCAAAGTGTTGTCATGGAAGGGCCCATGTGTGTGGCATGTGTCTACGTGGCCTGCTTCTGAACGTCAGGTACACGAGCTAGGTGTCAACCGTGAAAGTGGAGGGGGACGGGAACGGCACAGTTGGCCCCAGTGACAAACCGGAGAGCTGCGTCCTCAGAGCTGCCGGAGAAACAGTCCTGTTGCCCGTCTTCTATTCACCCCTGGATTACCCTGAGAGGCAACCGGAGGCAGAGTGTATTTTCTTGAACGAACCGGAGTGCGTGCACTTCCTTGCTAGGTTCTCATCCCAAAGCCTTCTTGGCCAGTGGTAAGGAAACTTGCCCGCGTGTTGCAAGGAAGGTCCGTGTTTTCGACGATGAGTGCTTAATGGAACGCCCTGCGGTCGCCAACCTTCTCAACCCTGCGGGAATACCCGGGGAGGAACGGAGACTTGGCCCAAGGAAACAGAATGCTGGCAATTGCTTGCTCGGAGTACCTCCAGCAGAGGAGGTTATCTAGGGCGTAAGTCAGCCGAGCGCCAGACTCAAGGTAAGGTGCAGTGTTTCCTTCCACCAGCACAGTCGCAGTCGGCAGTTTCAACGAGGCCTTCCCGACTGAACTGCTGTAAAGGCTGGTGTGCCTTTCAAGACTCTGAAAGGATGAGGATGCGAGCGTCTGCACCGTATTCCGAGGAAGGTCACTGTGGAGCAGAAGTGGCATCTGTGCCTGCTGAGCAACACCCAGCCACAAGGGTCTTGGGACTCTAGTGTTTTGTATGCAGGAGGCTGGGCAACAACGTTTCTCCTCCATCGGAGAGCTCGATTTGGAGAGCTTAGAGGAAGCCGGAAGAGCACGTTTATAACGGGGCCTCTGGCCAATGCAAGGGGGCCTCCTTTTGTAACCCTGAGCTGCTTTTGGAAAAACACCCTGCTTACACGAGCTCTCGGAATTCATACTTGACCTCTTGCTCCCTGAAGCAGCACCTGGACTTCACCTCTCGAGGGAGAAAGAGGCAGTCGTCCTCCGAAGACTGCTAGGCCTTTGCAAGATGTCCCATGAGCTTAGGCGAAACGAAGGCGTTCACTGGCTCGCGCAGTTCACGTCCGGAGGAACACTGGCTTTCCAAAGTGCTTTCAGCGAAGGGGTACAGTATGTGACATGGGTCTCCTTTGGCCGCCCGGGAACTTCAGCTACATGAGCTGCGTGGCAACCGTGAAGAGGGGGCGGGACGAGAAAAGCGAAATCCGTCCCGTTGGCAAGCCGGGGAGCTGCGTGCTCGGAGCTGCCTGACAACAAGGCCTGCTGCCCGTCTTGTCCTCACCGTAGGAGTTCCCTGGGAGGCAAAGTGAGGAAGAGTGAGTTTTCTCGAAAGAACGAGGGGGTGTGTGCAGTTCCTCACTAGGAGCTCATCCCAAAGCCTTCTTGGCTAGTGGTTAGGAAACCTGCCCCCATGCCGCCAAAGGAAGGTCCGCGTGTGCCGTGAGAAGTGTTGCAGTGCAGATCTTTCTGAGAAGCCTTAGTGAAGGTACTGCTTTAACACCGGTAGGCCTCTCAGGACTGCAGGCTCGCTCACGCCTGGACCCAGGTCAAGGAAGAACACGTTGTAGCCAAAGTGTCAACTGCGGCTTCTGAGTAACCTGCAGCCCCACGGGTGGTTGGCCTCCACTCTGTGCATGCAGAGGGCAGGGCGACACACGGCTTGCTCCGGCGGAGAGCCAGACCTCCAACTCTGGAAAGCAGTCTTGGTAACAGAGTGGGGGCCGGTGTCACGTGCAATGCCTGTCAGACTCCCGGCTTAGCTATTAGCTGCACTGAATCATACCCGGCGAGTAACAGGGATTCTACGAACTCAAAGCTGACGACCCTTCACCTCCAGCAGAAAGGTGACTTTACAACCAGCCCGAAATGATGGACACCTTTCCCGAAGCACTGCTGGGAGATTGAAAGTTCCAACGTCGACCACGCCTGACTGAAGCGCTGTCGTGGCCAGGCACGTCACCCTGCGCAGAACCTCTGCTTACAAAAGGCTCCTCACAGGAGCGCCTGGTGTGTCGCGTGGCTCTCTTGGAGCTGAGCAGAAGGTGCTGCTCCACAGGCTGGGTTTGCACGTAGAAACTGGATCCTGAGGGCTGAAGCATTATTGGTCCCTTTGGAACAGGAGGCTTGGGGCCAGAAAACTGAAGGTAAAGCACGGGGGCGGGGGTGGGCGGGCACCCATCTTGGGCACCCCGCAGGAACTCCTTGGGAGGAAGCGTGAGTTTGCTCCAAAGAAACAGTGTGCCTGCCACTCCTTGCCAGGAGGTCTTGCAGCAGACCACTTCAGCTAAGGCGAATGTCGGCTGAGCGGCATACTCAAAGTAAGGGGCAGTGTTTCCATCAGCAAACTTGGTGGTCGCAAGTAGACCCGAGGCTTCCACCACTGAAGTGCCGTAGTGCTGGTGTGCCTTTGACGTATCTGAGGACGCTCGTGACTGCCCCGTTTTCCGAGGAAAATCACTGTGTACCGAAAGCGTCATCTGTGCCTTCTGAGCACCCTCACGCCTCATGATGGTCTTTGGGCTCTCCTGTTGGTAGGCCGAAGGCCAGGCAGCCATGTGTTTCCTCCGTCGGAGAGCCAGATAGCCACAGCTCAGAAGAATCCTCAGGAAGAGTTTTCTCCCTGGTCTGCTGTGCAATGCAAGGGGACCCCAGTTGGTAAACCTGAGCTGCACTGGAACAGACACCGCCATGGCAAGGGTTCTCAGAATTCATCGCTGACGTCTTCCCCTCGCAAGCAGCACGTCGACTTCAGATCCAGCTGGAGACATGTGCTCTCAGCCTTTGAAGACGGTCAGGCCTTGGCAAGCTCCACGGTCAGGTAGGCGACACGAAGGCGTTCACTGGCTCAACGCCGTTCACCTCAGGAGGACTCCTGCTTGCCAAAGTGTTGTCATGGAAGGGCCCATGTGTGTGGCATGTGTCTACGTGGCCTGCTTCTGAACGTCAGGTACACGAGCTAGGTGTCAACCGTGAAAGTGGAGGGGGACGGGAACGGCACAGTTGGCCCCAGTGACAAACCGGAGAGCTGCGTCCTCAGAGCTGCCGGAGAAACAGTCCTGTTGCCCGTCTTCTATTCACCCCTGGATTACCCTGAGAGGCAACCGGAGGCAGAGTGAATTTTCTTGAACGAACCGGAGTGCGTGCACTTCCTTGCTAGGTTCTCATCCCAAAGCCTTCTTGGCCAGTGGTAAGGAAACTTGCCCGCGTGTTGCAAGGAAGGTCCGTGTTTTCGACGATGAGTGCTTAATGGAACGCCCTGCGGTCGCCAACCTTCTCAACCCTGCGGGAATACCCGGGGAGGAACGGAGACTTGGCCCAAGGAAACAGAATGCTGGCAATTGCTTGCTCGGAGTACCTCCAGCAGAGGAGGTTATCTAGGGCGTAAGTCAGCCGAGCGCCAGACTCAAGGTAAGGTGCAGTGTTTCCTTCCACCAGCACAGTCGCAGTCGGCAGTTTCAACGAGGCCTTCCCGACTGAACTGCTGTAAAGGCTGGTGTGCCTTTCAAGACTCTGAAAGGATGAGGATGCGAGCGTCTGCACCGTATTCCGAGGAAGGTCACTGTGGAGCAGAAGTGGCATCTGTGCCTGCTGAGCAACACCCAGCCACAAGGGTCTTGGGACTCTAGTGTTTTGTATGCAGGAGGCTGGGCAACAACGTTTCTCCTCCATCGGAGAGCTCGATTTGGAGAGCTTAGAGGAAGCCGGAAGAGCACGTTTATAACGGGGCCTCTGGCCAATGCAAGGGGGCCTCCTTTTGTAACCCTGAGCTGCTTTTGGAAAAACACCCTGCTTACACGAGCTCTCGGAATTCATACTTGACCTCTTGCTCCCTGAAGCAGCACCTGGACTTCACCTCTCGAGGGAGAAAGAGGCAGTCGTCCTCCGAAGACTGCTAGGCCTTTGCAAGATGTCCCATGAGCTTAGGCGAAACGAAGGCGTTCACTGGCTCGCGCAGTTCACGTCCGGAGGAACACTGGCTTTCCAAAGTGCTTTCAGCGAAGGGGTACAGTATGTGACATGGGTCTCCTTTGGCCGCCCGGGAACTTCAGCTACATGAGCTGCGTGGCAACCGTGAAGAGGGGGCGGGACGAGAAAAGCGAAATCCGTCCCGTTGGCAAGCCGGGGAGCTGCGTGCTCGGAGCTGCCTGACAACAAGGCCTGCTGCCCGTCTTGTCCTCACCGTAGGAGTTCCCTGGGAGGCAAAGTGAGGAAGAGTGAGTTTTCTCGAAAGAACGAGGGGGTGTGGGCAGTTCCTCACTAGGAGCTCATCCCAAAGCCTTCTTGGCTAGTGGTTAGGAAACCTGCCCCCATGCCGCCAAAGGAAGGTCCGCGTGTGCCGTGAGAAGTGTTGCAGTGCAGATCTTTCTGAGAAGCCTTAGTGAAGGTACTGCTTTAACACCGGTAGGCCTCTCAGGACTGCAGGCTCGCTCACGCCTGGACCCAGGTCAAGGAAGAACACGTTGTAGCCAAAGTGTCAACTGCGGCTTCTGAGTAACCTGCAGCCCCACGGGTGGTTGGCCTCCACTCTGTGCATGCAGAGGGCAGGGCGACACACGGCTTGCTCCGGCGGAGAGCCAGACCTCCAACTCTGGAAAGCAGTCTTGGTAACAGAGTGGGGGCCGGTGTCACGTGCAATGCCTGTCAGACTCCCGGCTTAGCTATTAGCTGCACTGAATCATACCCGGCGAGTAACAGGGATTCTACGAACTCAAAGCTGACGACCCTTCACCTCCAGCAGAAAGGTGACTTTACAACCAGCCCGAAATGATGGACACCTTTCCCGAAGCACTGCTGGGAGATTGAAAGTTCCAACGTCGACCACGCCTGACTGAAGCGCTGTCGTGGCCAGGCACGTCACCCTGCGCAGAACCTCTGCTTACAAAAGGCTCCTCACAGGAGCGCCTGGTGTGTCGCGTGGCTCTCTTGGAGCTGAGCAGAAGGTGCTGCTCCACAGGCTGGGTTTGCACGTAGAAACTGGATCCTGAGGGCTGAAGCATTATTGGTCCCTTTGGAACAGGAGGCTTGGGGCCAGAAAACTGAAGGTAAAGCACGGGGGCGGGGGTGGGCGGGCACCCATCTTGGGCACCCCGCAGGAACTCCTTGGGAGGAAGCGTGAGTTTTCTCCAAAGAAACAGTGTGCCTGCCACTCCTTGCCAGGAGGTCTTGCAGCAGACCACTTCAGCTAAGGCGAATGTCGGCTGAGCGGCATACTCAAAGTAAGGGGCAGTGTTTCCATCAGCAAACTTGGTGGTCGCAAGTAGACCCGAGGCTTTCACCACTGAAGTGCCGTAGTGCTGGTGTGCCTTTGACGTATCTGAGGACGCTCGCGACTGCACCGTTTTCCGAGGAAAATCACTGTGTACCGAAAGCGTCATCTGTGCCTTCTGAGCACCCTCACGCCTCATGATGGTCTTTGGGCTCTCCTGTTGGTAGGCCGAAGGCCAGGCAGCCATGTGTTTCCTCCGTCGGAGAGCCAGATAGCCACAGCTCAGAAGAATCCTCAGGAAGAGTTTTCTCCCTGGTCTGCTGTGCAATGCAAGGGGACCCCAGTTGGTCAACCTGAGCTGCACTGGAACAGACACCGCCATGGCAAGGGTTCTCAGAATTCATCGCTGACGTCTTCCCCTCGCAAGCAGCACGTCGACTTCAGATCCAGCTGGAGACATGTGCTCTCAGCCTTTGAAGACGGTCAGGCCTTGGCAAGCTCCACGGTCAGGTAGGCGACACGAAGGCGTTCACTGGCTCAACGCCGTTCACCTCAGGAGGACTCCTGCTTGCCAAAGTGTTGTCATGGAAGGGCCCATGTGTGTGGCATGTGTCTACGTGGCCTGCTTCTGAACGTCAGGTACACGAGCTAGGTGTCAACCGTGAAAGTGGAGGGGGACGGGAACGGCACAGTTGGCCCCAGTGACAAACCGGAGAGCTGCGTCCTCAGAGCTGCCGGAGAAACAGTCCTGTTGCCCGTCTTCTATTCACCCCTGGATTACCCTGAGAGGCAACCGGAGGCAGAGTGAATTTTCTTGAACGAACCGGAGTGCGTGCACTTCCTTGCTAGGTTCTCATCCCAAAGCCTTCTTGGCCAGTGGTAAGGAAACTTGCCCGCGTGTTGCAAGGAAGGTCCGTGTTTTCGACGATGAGTGCTTAATGGAACGCCCTGCGGTCGCCAACCTTCTCAACCCTGCGGGAATACCCGGGGAGGAACGGAGACTTGGCCCAAGGAAACAGAATGCTGGCAATTGCTTGCTCGGAGTACCTCCAGCAGAGGAGGTTATCTAGGGCGTAAGTCAGCCGAGCGCCAGACTCAAGGTAAGGTGCAGTGTTTCCTTCCACCAGCACAGTCGCAGTCGGCAGTTTCAACGAGGCCTTCCCGACTGAACTGCTGTAAAGGCTGGTGTGCCTTTCAAGACTCTGAAAGGATGAGGATGCGAGCGTCTGCACCGTATTCCGAGGAAGGTCACTGTGGAGCAGAAGTGGCATCTGTGCCTGCTGAGCAACACCCAGCCACAAGGGTCTTGGGACTCTAGTGTTTTGTATGCAGGAGGCTGGGCAACAACGTTTCTCCTCCATCGGAGAGCTCGATTTGGAGAGCTTAGAGGAAGCCGGAAGAGCACGTTTATAACGGGGCCTCTGGCCAATGCAAGGGGGCCTCCTTTTGTAACCCTGAGCTGCTTTTGGAAAAACACCCTGCTTACACGAGCTCTCGGAATTCATACTTGACCTCTTGCTCCCTGAAGCAGCACCTGGACTTCACCTCTCGAGGGAGAAAGAGGCAGTCGTCCTCCGAAGACTGCTAGGCCTTTGCAAGATGTCCCATGAGCTTAGGCGAAACGAAGGCGTTCACTGGCTCGCGCAGTTCACGTCCGGAGGAACACTGGCTTTCCAAAGTGCTTTCAGCGAAGGGGTACAGTATGTGACATGGGTCTCCTTTGGCCGCCCGGGAACTTCAGCTACATGAGCTGCGTGGCAACCGTGAAGAGGGGGCGGGACGAGAAAAGCGAAATCCGTCCCGTTGGCAAGCCGGGGAGCTGCGTGCTCGGAGCTGCCTGACAACAAGGCCTGCTGCCCGTCTTGTCCTCACCGTAGGAGTTCCCTGGGAGGCAAAGTGAGGAAGAGTGAGTTTTCTCGAAAGAACGAGGGGGTGTGGGCAGTTCCTCACTAGGAGCTCATCCCAAAGCCTTCTTGGCTAGTGGTTAGGAAACCTGCCCCCATGCCGCCAAAGGAAGGTCCGCGTGTGCCGTGAGAAGTGTTGCAGTGCAGATCTTTCTGAGAAGCCTTAGTGAAGGTACTGCTTTAACACCGGTAGGCCTCTCAGGACTGCAGGCTCGCTCACGCCTGGACCCAGGTCAAGGAAGAACACGTTGTAGCCAAAGTGTCAACTGCGGCTTCTGAGTAACCTGCAGCCCCACGGGTGGTTGGCCTCCACTCTGTGCATGCAGAGGGCAGGGCGACACACGGCTTGCTCCGGCGGAGAGCCAGACCTCCAACTCTGGAAAGCAGTCTTGGTAACAGAGTGGGGGCCGGTGTCACGTGCAATGCCTGTCAGACTCCCGGCTTAGCTATTAGCTGCACTGAATCATACCCGGCGAGTAACAGGGATTCTACGAACTCAAAGCTGACGACCCTTCACCTCCAGCAGAAAGGTGACTTTACAACCAGCCCGAAATGATGGACACCTTTCCCGAAGCACTGCTGGGAGATTGAAAGTTCCAACGTCGACCACGCCTGACTGAAGCGCTGTCGTGGCCAGGCACGTCACCCTGCGCAGAACCTCTGCTTACAAAAGGCTCCTCACAGGAGCGCCTGGTGTGTCGCGTGGCTCTCTTGGAGCTGAGCAGAAGGTGCTGCTCCACAGGCTGGGTTTGCACGTAGAAACTGGATCCTGAGGGCTGAAGCATTATTGGTCCCTTTGGAACAGGAGGCTTGGGGCCAGAAAACTGAAGGTAAAGCACGGGGGCGGGGGTGGGCGGGCACCCATCTTGGGCACCCCGCAGGAACTCCTTGGGAGGAAGCGTGAGTTTGCTCCAAAGAAACAGTGTGCCTGCCACTCCTTGCCAGGAGGTCTTGCAGCAGACCACTTCAGCTAAGGCGAATGTCGGCTGAGCGGCATACTCAAAGTAAGGGGCAGTGTTTCCATCAGCAAACTTGGTGGTCGCAAGTAGACCCGAGGCTTCCACCACTGAAGTGCCGTAGTGCTGGTGTGCCTTTGACGTATCTGAGGACGCTCGCGACTGCACCGTTTTCCGAGGAAAATCACTGTGTACCGAAAGCGTCATCTGTGCCTTCTGAGCACCCTCACGCCTCATGATGGTCTTTGGGCTCTCCTGTTGGTAGGCCGAAGGCCAGGCAGCCATGTGTTTCCTCCGTCGGAGAGCCAGATAGCCACAGCTCAGAAGAATCCTCAGGAAGAGTTTTCTCCCTGGTCTGCTGTGCAATGCAAGGGGACCCCAGTTGGTAAACCTGAGCTGCACTGGAACAGACACCGCCATGGCAAGGGTTCTCAGAATTCATCGCTGACGTCTTCCCCTCGCAAGCAGCACGTCGACTTCAGATCCAGCTGGAGACATGTGCTCTCAGCCTTTGAAGACGGTCAGGCCTTGGCAAGCTCCACGGTCAGGTAGGCGACACGAAGGCGTTCACTGGCTCAACGCCGTTCACCTCAGGAGGACTCCTGCTTGCCAAAGTGTTGTCATGGAAGGGCCCATGTGTGTGGCATGTGTCTACGTGGCCTGCTTCTGAACGTCAGGTACACGAGCTAGGTGTCAACCGTGAAAGTGGAGGGGGACGGGAACGGCACAGTTGGCCCCAGTGACAAACCGGAGAGCTGCGTCCTCAGAGCTGCCGGAGAAACAGTCCTGTTGCCCGTCTTCTATTCACCCCTGGATTACCCTGAGAGGCAACCGGAGGCAGAGTGAATTTTCTTGAACGAACCGGAGTGCGTGCACTTCCTTGCTAGGTTCTCATCCCAAAGCCTTCTTGGCCAGTGGTAAGGAAACTTGCCCGCGTGTTGCAAGGAAGGTCCGTGTTTTCGACGATGAGTGCTTAATGGAACGCCCTGCGGTCGCCAACCTTCTCAACCCTGCGGGAATACCCGGGGAGGAACGGAGACTTGGCCCAAGGAAACAGAATGCTGGCAATTGCTTGCTCGGAGTACCTCCAGCAGAGGAGGTTATCTAGGGCGTAAGTCAGCCGAGCGCCAGACTCAAGGTAAGGTGCAGTGTTTCCTTCCACCAGCACAGTCGCAGTCGGCAGTTTCAACGAGGCCTTCCCGACTGAACTGCTGTAAAGGCTGGTGTGCCTTTCAAGACTCTGAAAGGATGAGGATGCGAGCGTCTGCACCGTATTCCGAGGAAGGTCACTGTGGAGCAGAAGTGGCATCTGTGCCTGCTGAGCAACACCCAGCCACAAGGGTCTTGGGACTCTAGTGTTTTGTATGCAGGAGGCTGGGCAACAACGTTTCTCCTCCATCGGAGAGCTCGATTTGGAGAGCTTAGAGGAAGCCGGAAGAGCACGTTTATAACGGGGCCTCTGGCCAATGCAAGGGGGCCTCCTTTTGTAACCCTGAGCTGCTTTTGGAAAAACACCCTGCTTACACGAGCTCTCGGAATTCATACTTGACCTCTTGCTCCCTGAAGCAGCACCTGGACTTCACCTCTCGAGGGAGAAAGAGGCAGTCGTCCTCCGAAGACTGCTAGGCCTTTGCAAGATGTCCCATGAGCTTAGGCGAAACGAAGGCGTTCACTGGCTCGCGCAGTTCACGTCCGGAGGAACACTGGCTTTCCAAAGTGCTTTCAGCGAAGGGGTACAGTATGTGACATGGGTCTCCTTTGGCCGCCCGGGAACTTCAGCTACATGAGCTGCGTGGCAACCGTGAAGAGGGGGCGGGACGAGAAAAGCGAAATCCGTCCCGTTGGCAAGCCGGGGAGCTGCGTGCTCGGAGCTGCCTGACAACAAGGCCTGCTGCCCGTCTTGTCCTCACCGTAGGAGTTCCCTGGGAGGCAAAGTGAGGAAGAGTGAGTTTTCTCGAAAGAACGAGGGGGTGTGGGCAGTTCCTCACTAGGAGCTCATCCCAAAGCCTTCTTGGCTAGTGGTTAGGAAACCTGCCCCCATGCCGCCAAAGGAAGGTCCGCGTGTGCCGTGAGAAGTGTTGCAGTGCAGATCTTTCTGAGAAGCCTTAGTGAAGGTACTGCTTTAACACCGGTAGGCCTCTCAGGACTGCAGGCTCGCTCACGCCTGGACCCAGGTCAAGGAAGAACACGTTGTAGCCAAAGTGTCAACTGCGGCTTCTGAGTAACCTGCAGCCCCACGGGTGGTTGGCCTCCACTCTGTGCATGCAGAGGGCAGGGCGACACACGGCTTGCTCCGGCGGAGAGCCAGACCTCCAACTCTGGAAAGCAGTCTTGGTAACAGAGTGGGGGCCGGTGTCACGTGCAATGCCTGTCAGACTCCCGGCTTAGCTATTAGCTGCACTGAATCATACCCGGCGAGTAACAGGGATTCTACGAACTCAAAGCTGACGACCCTTCACCTCCAGCAGAAAGGTGACTTTACAACCAGCCCGAAATGATGGACACCTTTCCCGAAGCACTGCTGGGAGATTGAAAGTTCCAACGTCGACCACGCCTGACTGAAGCGCTGTCGTGGCCAGGCACGTCACCCTGCGCAGAACCTCTGCTTACAAAAGGCTCCTCACAGGAGCGCCTGGTGTGTCGCGTGGCTCTCTTGGAGCTGAGCAGAAGGTGCTGCTCCACAGGCTGGGTTTGCACGTAGAAACTGGATCCTGAGGGCTGAAGCATTATTGGTCCCTTTGGAACAGGAGGCTTGGGGCCAGAAAACTGAAGGTAAAGCACGGGGGCGGGGGTGGGCGGGCACCCATCTTGGGCACCCCGCAGGAACTCCTTGGGAGGAAGCGTGAGTTTGCTCCAAAGAAACAGTGTGCCTGCCACTCCTTGCCAGGAGGTCTTGCAGCAGACCACTTCAGCTAAGGCGAATGTCGGCTGAGCGGCATACTCAAAGTAAGGGGCAGTGTTTCCATCAGCAAACTTGGTGGTCGCAAGTAGACCCGAGGCTTCCACCACTGAAGTGCCGTAGTGCTGGTGTGCCTTTGACGTATCTGAGGACGCTCGCGACTGCACCGTTTTCCGAGGAAAATCACTGTGTACCGAAAGCGTCATCTGTGCCTTCTGAGCACCCTCATGCCTCATGATGGTCTTTGGGCTCTCCTGTTGGTAGGCCGAAGGCCAGGCAGCCATGTGTTTCCTCCGTCGGAGAGCCAGATAGCCACAGCTCAGAAGAATCCTCAGGAAGAGTTTTCTCCCTGGTCTGCTGTGCAATGCAAGGGGACCCCAGTTGGTCAACCTGAGCTGCACTGGAACAGACACCGCCATGGCAAGGGTTCTCAGAATTCATCGCTGACGTCTTCCCCTCGCAAGCAGCACGTCGACTTCAGATCCACCTGGAGACATGTGCTGTCAGCCTTTGAAGACGGTCAGGCCTTGGCAAGCTCCACGGTCAGGTAGGCGACACGAAGGCGTTCACTGGCTCAACGCCGTTCACCTCAGGAGGACTCCTGCTTGCCAAAGTGTTGTCATGGAAGGGCCCATGTGTGTGGCATGTGTCTACGTGGCCTGCTTCTGAACGTCAGGTACACGAGCTAGGTGTCAACCGTGAAAGTGGAGGGGGACGGGAACGGCACAGTTGGCCCCAGTGACAAACCGGAGAGCTGCGTCCTCAGAGCTGCCGGAGAAACAGTCCTGTTGCCCGTCTTCTATTCACCCCTGGATTACCCTGAGAGGCAACCGGAGGCAGAGTGAATTTTCTTGAACGAACCGGAGTGCGTGCACTTCCTTGCTAGGTTCTCATCCCAAAGCCTTCTTGGCCAGTGGTAAGGAAACTTGCCCGCGTGTTGCAAGGAAGGTCCGTGTTTTCGACGATGAGTGCTTAATGGAACGCCCTGCGGTCGCCAACCTTCTCAACCCTGCGGGAATACCCGGGGAGGAACGGAGACTTGGCCCAAGGAAACAGAATGCTGGCAATTGCTTGCTCGGAGTACCTCCAGCAGAGGAGGTTATCTAGGGCGTAAGTCAGCCGAGCGCCAGACTCAAGGTAAGGTGCAGTGTTTCCTTCCACCAGCACAGTCGCAGTCGGCAGTTTCAACGAGGCCTTCCCGACTGAACTGCTGTAAAGGCTGGTGTGCCTTTCAAGACTCTGAAAGGATGAGGATGCGAGCGTCTGCACCGTATTCCGAGGAAGGTCACTGTGGAGCAGAAGTGGCATCTGTGCCTGCTGAGCAACACCCAGCCACAAGGGTCTTGGGACTCTAGTGTTTTGTATGCAGGAGGCTGGGCAACAACGTTTCTCCTCCATCGGAGAGCTCGATTTGGAGAGCTTAGAGGAAGCCGGAAGAGCACGTTTATAACGGGGCCTCTGGCCAATGCAAGGGGGCCTCCTTTTGTAACCCTGAGCTGCTTTTGGAAAAACACCCTGCTTACACGAGCTCTCGGAATTCATACTTGACCTCTTGCTCCCTGAAGCAGCACCTGGACTTCACCTCTCGAGGGAGAAAGAGGCAGTCGTCCTCCGAAGACTGCTAGGCCTTTGCAAGATGTCCCATGAGCTTAGGCGAAACGAAGGCGTTCACTGGCTCGCGCAGTTCACGTCCGGAGGAACACTGGCTTTCCAAAGTGCTTTCAGCGAAGGGGTACAGTATGTGACATGGGTCTCCTTTGGCCGCCCGGGAACTTCAGCTACATGAGCTGCGTGGCAACCGTGAAGAGGGGGCGGGACGAGAAAAGCGAAATCCGTCCCGTTGGCAAGCCGGGGAGCTGCGTGCTCGGAGCTGCCTGACAACAAGGCCTGCTGCCCGTCTTGTCCTCACCGTAGGAGTTCCCTGGGAGGCAAAGTGAGGAAGAGTGAGTTTTCTCGAAAGAACGAGGGGGTGTGGGCAGTTCCTCACTAGGAGCTCATCCCAAAGCCTTCTTGGCTAGTGGTTAGGAAACCTGCCCCCATGCCGCCAAAGGAAGGTCCGCGTGTGCCGTGAGAAGTGTTGCAGTGCAGATCTTTCTGAGAAGCCTTAGTGAAGGTACTGCTTTAACACCGGTAGGCCTCTCAGGACTGCAGGCTCGCTCACGCCTGGACCCAGGTCAAGGAAGAACACGTTGTAGCCAAAGTGTCAACTGCGGCTTCTGAGTAACCTGCAGCCCCACGGGTGGTTGGCCTCCACTCTGTGCATGCAGAGGGCAGGGCGACACACGGCTTGCTCCGGCGGAGAGCCAGACCTCCAACTCTGGAAAGCAGTCTTGGTAACAGAGTGGGGGCCGGTGTCACGTGCAATGCCTGTCAGACTCCCGGCTTAGCTATTAGCTGCACTGAATCATACCCGGCGAGTAACAGGGATTCTACGAACTCAAAGCTGACGACCCTTCACCTCCAGCAGAAAGGTGACTTTACAACCAGCCCGAAATGATGGACACCTTTCCCGAAGCACTGCTGGGAGATTGAAAGTTCCAACGTCGACCACGCCTGACTGAAGCGCTGTCTTGGCCAGGCACGTCACCCTGCGCAGAACCTCTGCTTACAAAAGGCTCCTCACAGGAGCGCCTGGTGTGTTGCGTGGCTCTCTTGGAGCTGAGCAGAAGGTGCTGCTCCACAGGCTGGGTTTGCACGTAGAAACTGGATCCTGAGGGCTGAAGCATTATTGGTCCCTTTGGAACAGGAGGCTTGGGGCCAGAAAACTGAAGGTAAAGCACGGGGGCGGGGGTGGGCGGGCACCCATCTTGGGCACCCCGCAGGAACTCCTTGGGAGGAAGCGTGAGTTTGCTCCAAAGAAACAGTGTGCCTGCCACTCCTTGCCAGGAGGTCTTGCAGCAGACCACTTCAGCTAAGGCGAATGTCGGCTGAGCGGCATACTCAAAGTAAGGGGCAGTGTTTCCATCAGCAAACTTGGTGGTCGCAAGTAGACCCGAGGCTTCCACCACTGAAGTGCCGTAGTGCTGGTGTGCCTTTGACGTATCTGAGGACGCTCGCGACTGCACCGTTTTCCGAGGAAAATCACTGTGTACCGAAAGCGTCATCTGTGCCTTCTGAGCACCCTCACGCCTCATGATGGTCTTTGGGCTCTCCTGTTGGTAGGCCGAAGGCCAGGCAGCCATGTGTTTCCTCCGTCGGAGAGCCAGATAGCCACAGCTCAGAAGAATCCTCAGGAAGAGTTTTCTCCCTGGTCTGCTGTGCAATGCAAGGGGACCCCAGTTGGTAAACCTGAGCTGCACTGGAACAGACACCGCCATGGCAAGGGTTCTCAGAATTCATCGCTGACGTCTTCCCCTCGCAAGCAGCACGTCGACTTCAGATCCAGCTGGAGACATGTGCTCTCAGCCTTTGAAGACGGTCAGGCCTTGGCAAGCTCCACGGTCAGGTAGGCGACACGAAGGCGTTCACTGGCTCAACGCCGTTCACCTCAGGAGGACTCCTGCTTGCCAAAGTGTTGTCATGGAAGGGCCCATGTGTGTGGCATGTGTCTACGTGGCCTGCTTCTGAACGTCAGGTACACGAGCTAGGTGTCAACCGTGAAAGTGGAGGGGGACGGGAACGGCACAGTTGGCCCCAGTGACAAACCGGAGAGCTGCGTCCTCAGAGCTGCCGGAGAAACAGTCCTGTTGCCCGTCTTCTATTCACCCCTGGATTACCCTGAGAGGCAACCGGAGGCAGAGTGAATTTTCTTGAACGAACCGGAGTGCGTGCACTTCCTTGCTAGGTTCTCATCCCAAAGCCTTCTTGGCCAGTGGTAAGGAAACTTGCCCGCGTGTTGCAAGGAAGGTCCGTGTTTTCGACGATGAGTGCTTAATGGAACGCCCTGCGGTCGCCAACCTTCTCAACCCTGCGGGAATACCCGGGGAGGAACGGAGACTTGGCCCAAGGAAACAGAATGCTGGCAATTGCTTGCTCGGAGTACCTCCAGCAGAGGAGGTTATCTAGGGCGTAAGTCAGCCGAGCGCCAGACTCAAGGTAAGGTGCAGTGTTTCCTTCCACCAGCACAGTCGCAGTCGGCAGTTTCAACGAGGCCTTCCCGACTGAACTGCTGTAAAGGCTGGTGTGCCTTTCAAGACTCTGAAAGGATGAGGATGCGAGCGTCTGCACCGTATTCCGAGGAAGGTCACTGTGGAGCAGAAGTGGCATCTGTGCCTGCTGAGCAACACCCAGCCACAAGGGTCTTGGGACTCTAGTGTTTTGTATGCAGGAGGCTGGGCAACAACGTTTCTCCTCCATCGGAGAGCTCGATTTGGAGAGCTTAGAGGAAGCCGGAAGAGCACGTTTATAACGGGGCCTCTGGCCAATGCAAGGGGGCCTCCTTTTGTAACCCTGAGCTGCTTTTGGAAAAACACCCTGCTTACACGAGCTCTCGGAATTCATACTTGACCTCTTGCTCCCTGAAGCAGCACCTGGACTTCACCTCTCGAGGGAGAAAGAGGCAGTCGTCCTCCGAAGGCTGCTAGGCCTTTGCAAGATGTCCCATGAGCTTAGGCGAAACGAAGGCGTTCACTGGCTCGCGCAGTTCACGTCCGGAGGAACACTGGCTTTCCAAAGTGCTTTCAGCGAAGGGGTACAGTATGTGACATGGGTCTCCTTTGGCCGCCCGGGAACTTCAGCTACATGAGCTGCGTGGCAACCGTGAAGAGGGGGCGGGACGAGAAAAGCGAAATCCGTCCCGTTGGCAAGCCGGGGAGCTGCGTGCTCGGAGCTGCCTGACAACAAGGCCTGCTGCCCGTCTTGTCCTCACCGTAGGAGTTCCCTGGGAGGCAAAGTGAGGAAGAGTGAGTTTTCTCGAAAGAACGAGGGGGTGTGGGCAGTTCCTCACTAGGAGCTCATCCCAAAGCCTTCTTGGCTAGTGGTTAGGAAACCTGCCCCCATGCCGCCAAAGGAAGGTCCGCGTGTGCCGTGAGAAGTGTTGCAGTGCAGATCTTTCTGAGAAGCCTTAGTGAAGGTACTGCTTTAACACCGGTAGGCCTCTCAGGACTGCAGGCTCGCTCACGCCTGGACCCAGGTCAAGGAAGAACACGTTGTAGCCAAAGTGTCAACTGCGGCTTCTGAGTAACCTGCAGCCCCACGGGTGGTTGGCCTCCACTCTGTGCATGCAGAGGGCAGGGCGACACACGGCTTGCTCCGGCGGAGAGCCAGACCTCCAACTCTGGAAAGCAGTCTTGGTAACAGAGTGGGGGCCGGTGTCACGTGCAATGCCTGTCAGACTCCCGGCTTAGCTATTAGCTGCACTGAATCATACCCGGCGAGTAACAGGGATTCTACGAACTCAAAGCTGACGACCCTTCACCTCCAGCAGAAAGGTGACTTTACAACCAGCCCGAAATGATGGACACCTTTCCCGAAGCACTGCTGGGAGATTGAAAGTTCCAACGTCGACCACGCCTGACTGAAGCGCTGTCGTGGCCAGGCACGTCACCCTGCGCAGAACCTCTGCTTACAAAAGGCTCCTCACAGGAGCGCCTGGTGTGTCGCGTGGCTCTCTTGGAGCTGAGCAGAAGGTGCTGCTCCACAGGCTGGGTTTGCACGTAGAAACTGGATCCTGAGGGCTGAAGCATTATTGGTCCCTTTGGAACAGGAGGCTTGGGGCCAGAAAACTGAAGGTAAAGCACGGGGGCGGGGGTGGGCGGGCACCCATCTTGGGCACCCCGCAGGAACTCCTTGGGAGGAAGCGTGAGTTTGCTCCAAAGAAACAGTGTGCCTGCCACTCCTTGCCAGGAGGTCTTGCAGCAGACCACTTCAGCTAAGGCGAATGTCGGCTGAGCGGCATACTCAAAGTAAGGGGCAGTGTTTCCATCAGCAAACTTGGTGGTCGCAAGTAGACCCGAGGCTTTCACCACTGAAGTGCCGTAGTGCTGGTGTGCCTTTGACGTATCTGAGGACGCTCGCGACTGCACCGTTTTCCGAGGAAAATCACTGTGTACCGAAAGCGTCATCTGTGCCTTCTGAGCACCCTCATGCCTCATGATGGTCTTTGGGCTCTCCTGTTGGTAGGCCGAAGGCCAGGCCGCCATGTGTTTCCTCCGTCGGAGAGCCAGATAGCCAGAGCTCAGAAGAATCCTCAGGAAGAGTTTTCTCCCTGGTCTGCTGTGCAATGCAAGGGGACCCCAGTTGGTAAACCTGAGCTGCACTGGAACAGACACCGCCATGGCAAGGGTTCTCAGAATTCATCGCTGACGTCTTCCCCTCGCAAGCAGCACGTCGACTTCAGATCCAGCTGGAGACATGTGCTCTCAGCCTTTGAAGACGGTCAGGCCTTGGCAAGCTCCACGGTCAGGTAGGCGACACGAAGGCGTTCACTGGCTCAACGCCGTTCACCTCAGGAGGACTCCTGCTTGCCAAAGTGTTGTCATGGAAGGGCCCATGTGTGTGGCATGTGTCTACGTGGCCTGCTTCTGAACGTCAGGTACACGAGCTAGGTGTCAACCGTGAAAGTGGAGGGGGACGGGAACGGCACAGTTGGCCCCAGTGACAAACCGGAGAGCTGCGTCCTCAGAGCTGCCGGAGAAACAGTCCTGTTGCCCGTCTTCTATTCACCCCTGGATTACCCTGAGAGGCAACCGGAGGCAGAGTGAATTTTCTTGAACGAACCGGAGTGCGTGCACTTCCTTGCTAGGTTCTCATCCCAAAGCCTTCTTGGCCAGTGGTAAGGAAACTTGCCCGCGTGTTGCAAGGAAGGTCCGTGTTTTCGACGATGAGTGCTTAATGGAACGCCCTGCGGTCGCCAACCTTCTCAACCCTGCGGGAATACCCGGGGAGGAACGGAGACTTGGCCCAAGGAAACAGAATGCTGGCAATTGCTTGCTCGGAGTACCTCCAGCAGAGGAGGTTATCTAGGGCGTAAGTCAGCCGAGCGCCAGACTCAAGGTAAGGTGCAGTGTTTCCTTCCACCAGCACAGTCGCAGTCGGCAGTTTCAACGAGGCCTTCCCGACTGAACTGCTGTAAAGGCTGGTGTGCCTTTCAAGACTCTGAAAGGATGAGGATGCGAGCGTCTGCACCGTATTCCGAGGAAGGTCACTGTGGAGCAGAAGTGGCATCTGTGCCTGCTGAGCAACACCCAGCCACAAGGGTCTTGGGACTCTAGTGTTTTGTATGCAGGAGGCTGGGCAACAACGTTTCTCCTCCATCGGAGAGCTCGATTTGGAGAGCTTAGAGGAAGCCGGAAGAGCACGTTTATAACGGGGCCTCTGGCCAATGCAAGGGGGCCTCCTTTTGTAACCCTGAGCTGCTTTTGGAAAAACACCCTGCTTACACGAGCTCTCGGAATTCATACTTGACCTCTTGCTCCCTGAAGCAGCACCTGGACTTCACCTCTCGAGGGAGAAAGAGGCAGTCGTCCTCCGAAGACTGCTAGGCCTTTGCAAGATGTCCCATGACCTTAGGCGAAACGAAGGCGTTCACTGGCTCGCGCAGTTCACGTCCGGAGGAACACTGGCTTTCCAAAGTGCTTTCAGCGAAGGGGTACAGTATGTGACATGGGTCTCCTTTGGCCGCCCGGGAACTTCAGCTACATGAGCTGCGTGGCAACCGTGAAGAGGGGGCGGGACGAGAAAAGCGAAATCCGTCCCGTTGGCAAGCCGGGGAGCTGCGTGCTCGGAGCTGCCTGACAACAAGGCCTGCTGCCCGTCTTGTCCTCACCGTAGGAGTTCCCTGGGAGGCAAAGTGAGGAAGAGTGAGTTTTCTCGAAAGAACGAGGGGGTGTGGGCAGTTCCTCACTAGGAGCTCATCCCAAAGCCTTCTTGGCTAGTGGTTAGGAAACCTGCCCCCATGCCGCCAAAGGAAGGTCCGCGTGTGCCGTGAGAAGTGTTGCAGTGCAGATCTTTCTGAGAAGCCTTAGTGAAGGTACTGCTTTAACACCGGTAGGCCTCTCAGGACTGCAGGCTCGCTCACGCCTGGACCCAGGTCAAGGAAGAACACGTTGTAGCCAAAGTGTCAACTGCGGCTTCTGAGTAACCTGCAGCCCCACGGGTGGTTGGCCTCCACTCTGTGCATGCAGAGGGCAGGGCGACACACGGCTTGCTCCGGCGGAGAGCCAGACCTCCAACTCTGGAAAGCAGTCTTGGTAACAGAGTGGGGGCCGGTGTCACGTGCAATGCCTGTCAGACTCCCGGCTTAGCTATTAGCTGCACTGAATCATACCCGGCGAGTAACAGGGATTCTACGAACTCAAAGCTGACGACCCTTCACCTCCAGCAGAAAGGTGACTTTACAACCAGCCCGAAATGATGGACACCTTTCCCGAAGCACTGCTGGGAGATTGAAAGTTCCAACGTCGACCACGCCTGACTGAAGCGCTGTCGTGGCCAGGCACGTCACCCTGCGCAGAACCTCTGCTTACAAAAGGCTCCTCACAGGAGCGCCTGGTGTGTCGCGTGGCTCTCTTGGAGCTGAGCAGAAGGTGCTGCTCCACAGGCTGGGTTTGCACGTAGAAACTGGATCCTGAGGGCTGAAGCATTATTGGTCCCTTTGGAACAGGAGGCTTGGGGCCAGAAAACTGAAGGTAAAGCACGGGGGCGGGGGTGGGCGGGCACCCATCTTGGGCACCCCGCAGGAACTCCTTGGGAGGAAGCGTGAGTTTGCTCCAAAGAAACAGTGTGCCTGCCACTCCTTGCCAGGAGGTCTTGCAGCAGACCACTTCAGCTAAGGCGAATGTCGGCTGAGCGGCATACTCAAAGTAAGGGGCAGTGTTTCCATCAGCAAACTTGGTGGTCGCAAGTAGACCCGAGGCTTTCACCACTGAAGTGCCGTAGTGCTGGTGTGCCTTTGACGTATCTGAGGACGCTCGCGACTGCACCGTTTTCCGAGGAAAATCACTGTGTACCGAAAGCGTCATCTGTGCCTTCTGAGCACCCTCATGCCTCATGATGGTCTTTGGGCTCTCCTGTTGGTAGGCCGAAGGCCAGGCAGCCATGTGTTTCCTCCGTCGGAGAGCCAGATAGCCACAGCTCAGAAGAATCCTCAGGAAGAGTTTTCTCCCTGGTCTGCTGTGCAATGCAAGGGGACCCCAGTTGGTAAACCTGAGCTGCACTGGAACAGACACCGCCATGGCAAGGGTTCTCAGAATTCATCGCTGACGTCTTCCCCTCGCAAGCAGCACGTCGACTTCAGATCCAGCTGGAGACATGTGCTCTCAGCCTTTGAAGACGGTCAGGCCTTGGCAAGCTCCACGGTCAGGTAGGCGACACGAAGGCGTTCACTGGCTCAACGCCGTTCACCTCAGGAGGACTCCTGCTTGCCAAAGTGTTGTCATGGAAGGGCCCATGTGTGTGGCATGTGTCTACGTGGCCTGCTTCTGAACGTCAGGTACACGAGCTAGGTGTCAACCGTGAAAGTGGAGGGGGACGGGAACGGCACAGTTGGCCCCAGTGACAAACCGGAGAGCTGCGTCCTCAGAGCTGCCGGAGAAACAGTCCTGTTGCCCGTCTTCTATTCACCCCTGGATTACCCTGAGAGGCAACCGGAGGCAGAGTGAATTTTCTTGAACGAACCGGAGTGCGTGCACTTCCTTGCTAGGTTCTCATCCCAAAGCCTTCTTGGCCAGTGGTAAGGAAACTTGCCCGCGTGTTGCAAGGAAGGTCCGTGTTTTCGACGATGAGTGCTTAATGGAACGCCCTGCGGTCGCCAACCTTCTCAACCCTGCGGGAATACCCGGGGAGGAACGGAGACTTGGCCCAAGGAAACAGAATGCTGGCAATTGCTTGCTCGGAGTACCTCCAGCAGAGGAGGTTATCTAGGGCGTAAGTCAGCCGAGCGCCAGACTCAAGGTAAGGTGCAGTGTTTCCTTCCACCAGCACAGTCGCAGTCGGCAGTTTCAACGAGGCCTTCCCGACTGAACTGCTGTAAAGGCTGGTGTGCCTTTCAAGACTCTGAAAGGATGAGGATGCGAGCGTCTGCACCGTATTCCGAGGAAGGTCACTGTGGAGCAGAAGTGGCATCTGTGCCTGCTGAGCAACACCCAGCCACAAGGGTCTTGGGACTCTAGTGTTTTGTATGCAGGAGGCTGGGCAACAACGTTTCTCCTCCATCGGAGAGCTCGATTTGGAGAGCTTAGAGGAAGCCGGAAGAGCACGTTTATAACGGGGCCTCTGGCCAATGCAAGGGGGCCTCCTTTTGTAACCCTGAGCTGCTTTTGGAAAAACACCCTGCTTACACGAGCTCTCGGAATTCATACTTGACCTCTTGCTCCCTGAAGCAGCACCTGGACTTCACCTCTCGAGGGAGAAAGAGGCAGTCGTCCTCCGAAGACTGCTAGGCCTTTGCAAGATGTCCCATGAGCTTAGGCGAAACGAAGGCGTTCACTGGCTCGCGCAGTTCACGTCCGGAGGAACACTGGCTTTCCAAAGTGCTTTCAGCGAAGGGGTACAGTATGTGACATGGGTCTCCTTTGGCCGCCCGGGAACTTCAGCTACATGAGCTGCGTGGCAACCGTGAAGAGGGGGCGGGACGAGAAAAGCGAAATCCGTCCCGTTGGCAAGCCGGGGAGCTGCGTGCTCGGAGCTGCCTGACAACAAGGCCTGCTGCCCGTCTTGTCCTCACCGTAGGAGTTCCCTGGGAGGCAAAGTGAGGAAGAGTGAGTTTTCTCGAAAGAACGAGGGGGTGTGGGCAGTTCCTCACTAGGAGCTCATCCCAAAGCCTTCTTGGCTAGTGGTTAGGAAACCTGCCCCCATGCCGCCAAAGGAAGGTCCGCGTGTGCCGTGAGAAGTGTTGCAGTGCAGATCTTTCTGAGAAGCCTTAGTGAAGGTACTGCTTTAACACCGGTAGGCCTCTCAGGACTGCAGGCTCGCTCACGCCTGGACCCAGGTCAAGGAAGAACACGTTGTAGCCAAAGTGTCAACTGCGGCTTCTGAGTAACCTGCAGCCCCACGGGTGGTTGGCCTCCACTCTGTGCATGCAGAGGGCAGGGCGACACACGGCTTGCTCCGGCGGAGAGCCAGACCTCCAACTCTGGAAAGCAGTCTTGGTAACAGAGTGGGGGCCGGTGTCACGTGCAATGCCTGTCAGACTCCCGGCTTAGCTATTAGCTGCACTGAATCATACCCGGCGAGTAACAGGGATTCTACGAACTCAAAGCTGACGACCCTTCACCTCCAGCAGAAAGGTGACTTTACAACCAGCCCGAAATGATGGACACCTTTCCCGAAGCACTGCTGGGAGATTGAAAGTTCCAACGTCGACCACGCCTGACTGAAGCGCTGTCGTGGCCAGGCACGTCACCCTGCGCAGAACCTCTGCTTACAAAAGGCTCCTCACAGGAGCGCCTGGTGTGTCGCGTGGCTCTCTTGGAGCTGAGCAGAAGGTGCTGCTCCACAGGCTGGGTTTGCACGTAGAAACTGGATCCTGAGGGCTGAAGCATTATTGGTCCCTTTGGAACAGGAGGCTTGGGGCCAGAAAACTGAAGGTAAAGCACGGGGGCGGGGGTGGGCGGGCACCCATCTTGGGCACCCCGCAGGAACTCCTTGGGAGGAAGCGTGAGTTTGCTCCAAAGAAACAGTGTGCCTGCCACTCCTTGCCAGGAGGTCTTGCAGCAGACCACTTCAGCTAAGGCGAATGTCGGCTGAGCGGCATACTCAAAGTAAGGGGCAGTGTTTCCATCAGCAAACTTGGTGGTCGCAAGTAGACCCGAGGCTTTCACCACTGAAGTGCCGTAGTGCTGGTGTGCCTTTGACGTATCTGAGGACGCTCGCGACTGCACCGTTTTCCGAGGAAAATCACTGTGTACCGAAAGCGTCATCTGTGCCTTCTGAGCACCCTCATGCCTCATGATGGTCTTTGGGCTCTCCTGTTGGTAGGCCGAAGGCCAGGCAGCCATGTGTTTCCTCCGTCGGAGAGCCAGATAGCCACAGCTCAGAAGAATCCTCAGGAAGAGTTTTCTCCCTGGTCTGCTGTGCAATGCAAGGGGACCCCAGTTGGTAAACCTGAGCTGCACTGGAACAGACACCGCCATGGCAAGGGTTCTCAGAATTCATCGCTGACGTCTTCCCCTCGCAAGCAGCACGTCGACTTCAGATCCAGCTGGAGACATGTGCTCTCAGCCTTTGAAGACGGTCAGGCCTTGGCAAGCTCCACGGTCAGGTAGGCGACACGAAGGCGTTCACTGGCTCAACGCCGTTCACCTCAGGAGGACTCCTGCTTGCCAAAGTGTTGTCATGGAAGGGCCCATGTGTGTGGCATGTGTCTACGTGGCCTGCTTCTGAACGTCAGGTACACGAGCTAGGTGTCAACCGTGAAAGTGGAGGGGGACGGGAACGGCACAGTTGGCCCCAGTGACAAACCGGAGAGCTGCGTCCTCAGAGCTGCCGGAGAAACAGTCCTGTTGCCCGTCTTCTATTCACCCCTGGATTACCCTGAGAGGCAACCGGAGGCAGAGTGAATTTTCTTGAACGAACCGGAGTGCGTGCACTTCCTTGCTAGGTTCTCATCCCAAAGCCTTCTTGGCCAGTGGTAAGGAAACTTGCCCGCGTGTTGCAAGGAAGGTCCGTGTTTTCGACGATGAGTGCTTAATGGAACGCCCTGCGGTCGCCAACCTTCTCAACCCTGCGGGAATACCCGGGGAGGAACGGAGACTTGGCCCAAGGAAACAGAATGCTGGCAATTGCTTGCTCGGAGTACCTCCAGCAGAGGAGGTTATCTAGGGCGTAAGTCAGCCGAGCGCCAGACTCAAGGTAAGGTGCAGTGTTTCCTTCCACCAGCACAGTCGCAGTCGGCAGTTTCAACGAGGCCTTCCCGACTGAACTGCTGTAAAGGCTGGTGTGCCTTTCAAGACTCTGAAAGGATGAGGATGCGAGCGTCTGCACCGTATTCCGAGGAAGGTCACTGTGGAGCAGAAGTGGCATCTGTGCCTGCTGAGCAACACCCAGCCACAAGGGTCTTGGGACTCTAGTGTTTTGTATGCAGGAGGCTGGGCAACAACGTTTCTCCTCCATCGGAGAGCTCGATTTGGAGAGCTTAGAGGAAGCCGGAAGAGCACGTTTATAACGGGGCCTCTGGCCAATGCAAGGGGGCCTCCTTTTGTAACCCTGAGCTGCTTTTGGAAAAACACCCTGCTTACACGAGCTCTCGGAATTCATACTTGACCTCTTGCTCCCTGAAGCAGCACCTGGACTTCACCTCTCGAGGGAGAAAGAGGCAGTCGTCCTCCGAAGACTGCTAGGCCTTTGCAAGATGTCCCATGAGCTTAGGCGAAACGAAGGCGTTCACTGGCTCGCGCAGTTCACGTCCGGAGGAACACTGGCTTTCCAAAGTGCTTTCAGCGAAGGGGTACAGTATGTGACATGGGTCTCCTTTGGCCGCCCGGGAACTTCAGCTACATGAGCTGCGTGGCAACCGTGAAGAGGGGGCGGGACGAGAAAAGCGAAATCCGTCCCGTTGGCAAGCCGGGGAGCTGCGTGCTCGGAGCTGCCTGACAACAAGGCCTGCTGCCCGTCTTGTCCTCACCGTAGGAGTTCCCTGGGAGGCAAAGTGAGGAAGAGTGAGTTTTCTCGAAAGAACGAGGGGGTGTGGGCAGTTCCTCACTAGGAGCTCATCCCAAAGCCTTCTTGGCTAGTGGTTAGGAAACCTGCCCCCATGCCGCCAAAGGAAGGTCCGCGTGTGCCGTGAGAAGTGTTGCAGTGCAGATCTTTCTGAGAAGCCTTAGTGAAGGTACTGCTTTAACACCGGTAGGCCTCTCAGGACTGCAGGCTCGCTCACGCCTGGACCCAGGTCAAGGAAGAACACGTTGTAGCCAAAGTGTCAACTGCGGCTTCTGAGTAACCTGCAGCCCCACGGGTGGTTGGCCTCCACTCTGTGCATGCAGAGGGCAGGGCGACACACGGCTTGCTCCGGCGGAGAGCCAGACCTCCAACTCTGGAAAGCAGTCTTGGTAACAGAGTGGGGGCCGGTGTCACGTGCAATGCCTGTCAGACTCCCGGCTTAGCTATTAGCTGCACTGAATCATACCCGGCGAGTAACAGGGATTCTACGAACTCAAAGCTGACGACCCTTCACCTCCAGCAGAAAGGTGACTTTACAACCAGCCCGAAATGATGGACACCTTTCCCGAAGCACTGCTGGGAGATTGAAAGTTCCAACGTCGACCACGCCTGACTGAAGCGCTGTCGTGGCCAGGCACGTCACCCTGCGCAGAACCTCTGCTTACAAAAGGCTCCTCACAGGAGCGCCTGGTGTGTCGCGTGGCTCTCTTGGAGCTGAGCAGAAGGTGCTGCTCCACAGGCTGGGTTTGCACGTAGAAACTGGATCCTGAGGGCTGAAGCATTATTGGTCCCTTTGGAACAGGAGGCTTGGGGCCAGAAAACTGAAGGTAAAGCACGGGGGCGGGGGTGGGCGGGCACCCATCTTGGGCACCCCGCAGGAACTCCTTGGGAGGAAGCGTGAGTTTGCTCCAAAGAAACAGTGTGCCTGCCACTCCTTGCCAGGAGGTCTTGCAGCAGACCACTTCAGCTAAGGCGAATGTCGGCTGAGCGGCATACTCAAAGTAAGGGGCAGTGTTTCCATCAGCAAACTTGGTGGTCGCAAGTAGACCCGAGGCTTTCACCACTGAAGTGCCGTAGTGCTGGTGTGCCTTTGACGTATCTGAGGACGCTCGCGACTGCACCGTTTTCCGAGGAAAATCACTGTGTACCGAAAGCGTCATCTGTGCCTTCTGAGCACCCTCATGCCTCATGATGGTCTTTGGGCTCTCCTGTTGGTAGGCCGAAGGCCAGGCAGCCATGTGTTTCCTCCGTCGGAGAGCCAGATAGCCACAGCTCAGAAGAATCCTCAGGAAGAGTTTTCTCCCTGGTCTGCTGTGCAATGCAAGGGGACCCCAGTTGGTAAACCTGAGCTGCACTGGAACAGACACCGCCATGGCAAGGGTTCTCAGAATTCATCGCTGACGTCTTCCCCTCGCAAGCAGCACGTCGACTTCAGATCCAGCTGGAGACATGTGCTCTCAGCCTTTGAAGACGGTCAGGCCTTGGCAAGCTCCACGGTCAGGTAGGCGACACGAAGGCGTTCACTGGCTCAACGCCGTTCACCTCAGGAGGACTCCTGCTTGCCAAAGTGTTGTCATGGAAGGGCCCATGTGTGTGGCATGTGTCTACGTGGCCTGCTTCTGAACGTCAGGTACACGAGCTAGGTGTCAACCGTGAAAGTGGAGGGGGACGGGAACGGCACAGTTGGCCCCAGTGACAAACCGGAGAGCTGCGTCCTCAGAGCTGCCGGAGAAACAGTCCTGTTGCCCGTCTTCTATTCACCCCTGGATTACCCTGAGAGGCAACCGGAGGCAGAGTGAATTTTCTTGAACGAACCGGAGTGCGTGCACTTCCTTGCTAGGTTCTCATCCCAAAGCCTTCTTGGCCAGTGGTAAGGAAACTTGCCCGCGTGTTGCAAGGAAGGTCCGTGTTTTCGACGATGAGTGCTTAATGGAACGCCCTGCGGTCGCCAACCTTCTCAACCCTGCGGGAATACCCGGGGAGGAACGGAGACTTGGCCCAAGGAAACAGAATGCTGGCAATTGCTTGCTCGGAGTACCTCCAGCAGAGGAGTTTATCTAGGGCGTAAGTCAGCCGAGCGCCAGACTCAAGGTAAGGTGCAGTGTTTCCTTCCACCAGCACAGTCGCAGTCGGCAGTTTCAACGAGGCCTTCCCGACTGAACTGCTGTAAAGGCTGGTGTGCCTTTCAAGACTCTGAAAGGATGAGGATGCGAGCGTCTGCACCGTATTCCGAGGAAGGTCACTGTGGAGCAGAAGTGGCATCTGTGCCTGCTGAGCAACACCCAGCCACAAGGGTCTTGGGACTCTAGTGTTTTGTATGCAGGAGGCTGGGCAACAACGTTTCTCCTCCATCGGAGAGCTCGATTTGGAGAGCTTAGAGGAAGCCGGAAGAGCACGTTTATAACGGGGCCTCTGGCCAATGCAAGGGGGCCTCCTTTTGTAACCCTGAGCTGCTTTTGGAAAAACACCCTGCTTACACGAGCTCTCGGAATTCATACTTGACCTCTTGCTCCCTGAAGCAGCACCTGGACTTCACCTCTCGAGGGAGAAAGAGGCAGTCGTCCTCCGAAGACTGCTAGGCCTTTGCAAGATGTCCCATGAGCTTAGGCGAAACGAAGGCGTTCACTGGCTCGCGCAGTTCACGTCCGGAGGAACACTGGCTTTCCAAAGTGCTTTCAGCGAAGGGGTACAGTATGTGACATGGGTCTCCTTTGGCCGCCCGGGAACTTCAGCTACATGAGCTGCGTGGCAACCGTGAAGAGGGGGCGGGACGAGAAAAGCGAAATCCGTCCCGTTGGCAAGCCGGGGAGCTGCGTGCTCGGAGCTGCCTGACAACAAGGCCTGCTGCCCGTCTTGTCCTCACCGTAGGAGTTCCCTGGGAGGCAAAGTGAGGAAGAGTGAGTTTTCTCGAAAGAACGAGGGGGTGTGGGCAGTTCCTCACTAGGAGCTCATCCCAAAGCCTTCTTGGCTAGTGGTTAGGAAACCTGCCCCCATGCCGCCAAAGGAAGGTCCGCGTGTGCCGTGAGAAGTGTTGCAGTGCAGATCTTTCTGAGAAGCCTTAGTGAAGGTACTGCTTTAACACCGGTAGGCCTCTCAGGACTGCAGGCTCGCTCACGCCTGGACCCAGGTCAAGGAAGAACACGTTGTAGCCAAAGTGTCAACTGCGGCTTCTGAGTAACCTGCAGCCCCACGGGTGGTTGGCCTCCACTCTGTGCATGCAGAGGGCAGGGCGACACACGGCTTGCTCCGGCGGAGAGCCAGACCTCCAACTCTGGAAAGCAGTCTTGGTAACAGAGTGGGGGCCGGTGTCACGTGCAATGCCTGTCAGACTCCCGGCTTAGCTATTAGCTGCACTGAATCATACCCGGCGAGTAACAGGGATTCTATGAACTCAAAGCTGACGACCCTTCACCTCCAGCAGAAAGGTGACTTTACAACCAGCCCGAAATGATGGACACCTTTCCCGAAGCACTGCTGGGAGATTGAAAGTTCCAACGTCGACCACGCCTGACTGAAGCGCTGTCGTGGCCAGGCACGTCACCCTGCGCAGAACCTCTGCTTACAAAAGGCTCCTCACAGGAGCGCCTGGTGTGTCGCGTGGCTCTCTTGGAGCTGAGCAGAAGGTGCTGCTCCACAGGCTGGGTTTGCACGTAGAAACTGGATCCTGAGGGCTGAAGCATTATTGGTCCCTTTGGAACAGGAGGCTTGGGGCCAGAAAACTGAAGGTAAAGCACGGGGGCGGGGGTGGGCGGGCACCCATCTTGGGCACCCCGCAGGAACTCCTTGGGAGGAAGCGTGAGTTTGCTCCAAAGAAACAGTGTGCCTGCCACTCCTTGCCAGGAGGTCTTGCAGCAGACCACTTCAGCTAAGGCGAATGTCGGCTGAGCGGCATACTCAAAGTAAGGGGCAGTGTTTCCATCAGCAAACTTGGTGGTCGCAAGTAGACCCGAGGCTTTCACCACTGAAGTGCCGTAGTGCTGGTGTGCCTTTGACGTATCTGAGGACGCTCGCGACTGCACCGTTTTCCGAGGAAAATCACTGTGTACCGAAAGCGTCATCTGTGCCTTCTGAGCACCCTCATGCCTCATGATGGTCTTTGGGCTCTCCTGTTGGTAGGCCGAAGGCCAGGCAGCCATGTGTTTCCTCCGTCGGAGAGCCAGATAGCCACAGCTCAGAAGAATCCTCAGGAAGAGTTTTCTCCCTGGTCTGCTGTGCAATGCAAGGGGACCCCAGTTGGTAAACCTGAGCTGCACTGGAACAGACACCGCCATGGCAAGGGTTCTCAGAATTCATCGCTGACGTCTTCCCCTCGCAAGCAGCACGTCGACTTCAGATCCAGCTGGAGACATGTGCTCTCAGCCTTTGAAGACGGTCAGGCCTTGGCAAGCTCCACGGTCAGGTAGGCGACACGAAGGCGTTCACTGGCTCAACGCCGTTCACCTCAGGAGGACTCCTGCTTGCCAAAGTGTTGTCATGGAAGGGCCCATGTGTGTGGCATGTGTCTACGTGGCCTGCTACTGAACGTCAGGTACACGAGCTAGGTGTCAACCGTGAAAGTGGAGGGGGACGGGAACGGCACAGTTGGCCCCAGTGACAAACCGGAGAGCTGCGTCCTCAGAGCTGCCGGAGAAACAGTCCTGTTGCCCGTCTTCTATTCACCCCTGGATTACCCTGAGAGGCAACCGGAGGCAGAGTGAATTTTCTTGAACGAACCGGAGTGCGTGCACTTCCTTGCTAGGTTCTCATCCCAAAGCCTTCTTGGCCAGTGGTAAGGAAACTTGCCCGCGTGTTGCAAGGAAGGTCCGTGTTTTCGACGATGAGTGCTTAATGGAACGCCCTGCGGTCGCCAACCTTCTCAACCCTGCGGGAATACCCGGGGAGGAACGGAGACTTGGCCCAAGGAAACAGAATGCTGGCAATTGCTTGCTCGGAGTACCTCCAGCAGAGGAGGTTATCTAGGGCGTAAGTCAGCCGAGCGCCAGACTCAAGGTAAGGTGCAGTGTTTCCTTCCACCAGCACAGTCGCAGTCGGCAGTTTCAACGAGGCCTTCCCGACTGAACTGCTGTAAAGGCTGGTGTGCCTTTCAAGACTCTGAAAGGATGAGGATGCGAGCGTCTGCACCGTATTCCGAGGAAGGTCACTGTGGAGCAGAAGTGGCATCTGTGCCTGCTGAGCAACACCCAGCCACAAGGGTCTTGGGACTCTAGTGTTTTGTATGCAGGAGGCTGGGCAACAACGTTTCTCCTCCATCGGAGAGCTCGATTTGGAGAGCTTAGAGGAAGCCGGAAGAGCACGTTTATAACGGGGCCTCTGGCCAATGCAAGGGGGCCTCCTTTTGTAACCCTGAGCTGCTTTTGGAAAAACACCCTGCTTACACGAGCTCTCGGAATTCATACTTGACCTCTTGCTCCCTGAAGCAGCACCTGGACTTCACCTCTCGAGGGAGAAAGAGGCAGTCGTCCTCCGAAGACTGCTAGGCCTTTGCAAGATGTCCCATGAGCTTAGGCGAAACGAAGGCGTTCACTGGCTCGCGCAGTTCACGTCCGGAGGAACACTGGCTTTCCAAAGTGCTTTCAGCGAAGGGGTACAGTATGTGACATGGGTCTCCTTTGGCCGCCCGGGAACTTCAGCTACATGAGCTGCGTGGCAACCGTGAAGAGGGGGCGGGACGAGAAAAGCGAAATCCGTCCCGTTGGCAAGCCGGGGAGCTGCGTGCTCGGAGCTGCCTGACAACAAGGCCTGCTGCCCGTCTTGTCCTCACCGTAGGAGTTCCCTGGGAGGCAAAGTGAGGAAGAGTGAGTTTTCTCGAAAGAACGAGGGGGGGTGTGTGCAGTTCCTCACTAGGAGCTCATCCCAAAGCCTTCTTGGCTAGTGGTTAGGAAACCTGCCCCCATGCCGCCAAAGGAAGGTCCGCGTGTGCCGTGAGAAGTGTTGCAGTGCAGATCTTTCTGAGAAGCCTTAGTGAAGGTACTGCTTTAACACCGGTAGGCCTCTCAGGACTGCAGGCTCGCTCACGCCTGGACCCAGGTCAAGGAAGAACACGTAGTAGCCAAAGTGTCAACTGCGGCTTCTGAGTAACCTGCAGCCCCACGGGTGGTTGGCCTCCACTCTGTGCATGCAGAGGGCAGGGCGACACACGGCTTGCTCCGGCGGAGAGCCAGACCTCCAACTCTGGAAAGCAGTCTTGGTAACAGAGTGGGGGCCGGTGTCACGTGCAATGCCTGTCAGACTCCCGGCTTAGCTATTAGCTGCACTGAATCATACCCGGCGAGTAACAGGGATTCTACGAACTCAAAGCTGACGACCCTTCACCTCCAGCAGAAAGGTGACTTTACAACCAGCCCGAAATGATGGACACCTTTCCCGAAGCACTGCTGGGAGATTGAAAGTTCCAACGTCGACCACGCCTGACTGAAGCGCTGTCGTGGCCAGGCACGTCACCCTGCGCAGAACCTCTGCTTACAAAAGGCTCCTCACAGGAGCGCCTGGTGTGTCGCGTGGCTCTCTTGGAGCTGAGCAGAAGGTGCTGCTCCACAGGCTGGGTTTGCACGTAGAAACTGGATCCTGAGGGCTGAAGCATTATTGGTCCCTTTGGAACAGGAGGCTTGGGGCCAGAAAACTGAAGGTAAAGCACGGGGGCGGGGGTGGGCGGGCACCCATCTTGGGCACCCCGCAGGAACTCCTTGGGAGGAAGCGTGAGTTTGCTCCAAAGAAACAGTGTGCCTGCCACTCCTTGCCAGGAGGTCTTGCAGCAGACCACTTCAGCTAAGGCGAATGTCGGCTGAGCGGCATACTCAAAGTAAGGGGCAGTGTTTCCATCAGCAAACTTGGTGGTCGCAAGTAGACCCGAGGCTTTCACCACTGAAGTGCCGTAGTGCTGGTGTGCCTTTGACGTATCTGAGGACGCTCGCGACTGCACCGTTTTCCGAGGAAAATCACTGTGTACCGAAAGCGTCATCTGTGCCTTCTGAGCACCCTCATGCCTCATGATGGTCTTTGGGCTCTCCTGTTGGTAGGCCGAAGGCCAGGCAGCCATGTGTTTCCTCCGTCGGAGAGCCAGATAGCCACAGCTCAGAAGAATCCTCAGGAAGAGTTTTCTCCCTGGTCTGCTGTGCAATGCAAGGGGACCCCAGTTGGTAAACCTGAGCTGCACTGGAACAGACACCGCCATGGCAAGGGTTCTCAGAATTCATCGCTGACGTCTTCCCCTCGCAAGCAGCACGTCGACTTCAGATCCAGCTGGAGACATGTGCTCTCAGCCTTTGAAGACGGTCAGGCCTTGGCAAGCTCCACGGTCAGGTAGGCGACACGAAGGCGTTCACTGGCTCAACGCCGTTCACCTCAGGAGGACTCCTGCTTGCCAAAGTGTTGTCATGGAAGGGCCCATGTGTGTGGCATGTGTCTACGTGGCCTGCTACTGAACGTCAGGTACACGAGCTAGGTGTCAACCGTGAAAGTGGAGGGGGACGGGAACGGCACAGTTGGCCCCAGTGACAAACCGGAGAGCTGCGTCCTCAGAGCTGCCGGAGAAACAGTCCTGTTGCCCGTCTTCTATTCACCCCTGGATTACCCTGAGAGGCAACCGGAGGCAGAGTGAATTTTCTTGAACCAACCGGAGTGCGTGCACTTCCTTGCTAGGTTCTCATCCCAAAGCCTTCTTGGCCAGTGGTAAGGAAACTTGCCCGCGTGTTGCAAGGAAGGTCCGTGTTTTCGACGATGAGTGCTTAATGGAACGCCCTGCGGTCGCCAACCTTCTCAACCCTGCGGGAATACCCGGGGAGGAACGGAGACTTGGCCCAAGGAAACAGAATGCTGGCAATTGCTTGCTCGGAGTACCTCCAGCAGAGGAGGTTATCTAGGGCGTAAGTCAGCCGAGCGCCAGACTCAAGGTAAGGTGCAGTGTTTCCTTCCACCAGCACAGTCGCAGTCGGCAGTTTCAACGAGGCCTTCCCGACTGAACTGCTGTAAAGGCTGGTGTGCCTTTCAAGACTCTGAAAGGATGAGGATGCGAGCGTCTGCACCGTATTCCGAGGAAGGTCACTGTGGAGCAGAAGTGGCATCTGTGCCTGCTGAGCAACACCCAGCCACAAGGGTCTTGGGACTCTAGTGTTTTGTATGCAGGAGGCTGGGCAACAACGTTTCTCCTCCATCGGAGAGCTCGATTTGGAGAGCTTAGAGGAAGCCGGAAGAGCACGTTTATAACGGGGCCTCTGGCCAATGCAAGGGGGCCTCCTTTTGTAACCCTGAGCTGCTTTTGGAAAAACACCCTGCTTACACGAGCTCTCGGAATTCATACTTGACCTCTTGCTCCCTGAAGCAGCACCTGGACTTCACCTCTCGAGGGAGAAAGAGGCAGTCGTCCTCCGAAGACTGCTAGGCCTTTGCAAGATGTCCCATGAGCTTAGGCGAAACGAAGGCGTTCACTGGCTCGCGCAGTTCACGTCCGGAGGAACACTGGCTTTCCAAAGTGCTTTCAGCGAAGGGGTACAGTATGTGACATGGGTCTCCTTTGGCCGCCCGGGAACTTCAGCTACATGAGCTGCGTGGCAACCGTGAAGAGGGGGCGGGACGAGAAAAGCGAAATCCGTCCCGTTGGCAAGCCGGGGAGCTGCGTGCTCGGAGCTGCCTGACAACAAGGCCTGCTGCCCGTCTTGTCCTCACCGTAGGAGTTCCCTGGGAGGCAAAGTGAGGAAGAGTGAGTTTTCTCGAAAGAACGAGGGGGTGTGTGCAGTTCCTCACTAGGAGCTCATCCCAAAGCCTTCTTGGCTAGTGGTTAGGAAACCTGCCCCCAGGCCGCCAAAGGAAGGTCCGCGTGTGCCGTGAGAAGTGTTGCAGTGCAGATCTTTCTGAGAAGCCTTAGTGAAGGTACTGCTTTAACACCGGTAGGCCTCTCAGGACTGCAGGCCCGCTCACGCCTGGACCCAGGTCAAGGAAGAACACGTTGTAGCCAAAGTGTCAACTGCGGCTTCTGAGTAACCTGCAGCCCCACGGGTGGTTGGCCTCCACTCTGTGCATGCAGAGGGCAGGGCGACACACGGCTTGCTCCGGCGGAGAGCCAGACCTCCAACTCTGGAAAGCAGTCTTGGTAACAGAGTGGGGGCCGGTGTCACGTGCAATGCCTGTCAGACTCCCGGCTTAGCTATTAGCTGCACTGAATCATACCCGGCGAGTAACAGGGATTCTACGAACTCAAAGCTGACGACCCTTCACCTCCAGCAGAAAGGTGACTTTACAACCAGCCCGAAATGATGGACACCTTTCCCGAAGCACTGCTGGGAGATTGAAAGTTCCAACGTCGACCACGCCTGACTGAAGCGCTGTCTTGGCCAGGCACGTCACCCTGCGCAGAACCTCTGCTTACAAAAGGCTCCTCACAGGAGCGCCTGGTGTGTCGCGTGGCTCTCTTGGAGCTGAGCAGAAGGTGCTGCTCCACAGGCTGGGTTTGCACGTAGAAACTGGATCCTGAGGGCTGAAGCATTATTGGTCCCTTTGGAACTGGAGGCTTGGGGCCAGAAAACTGAAGGTAAAGCACGGGGGCGGGGGTGGGCGGGCACACATCTTGGGCACCCCGCAGGAACTCCTTGGGAGGAAGCGTGAGTTTGCTCCAAAGAAACAGTGTGCCTGCCACTCCTTGCCAGGAGGTCTTGCAGCAGACCACTTCAGCTAAGGCGAATGTCGGCTGAGCGGCATACTCAAAGTAAGGGGCAGTGTTTCCATCAGCAAACTTGGTGGTCGCAAGTAGACCCGAGGCTTCCACCACTGAAGTGCCGTAGTGCTGGTGTGCCTTTGACGTATCTGAGGACGCTCGCGACTGCACCGTTTTCCGAGGAAAATCACTGTGTACCGAAAGCGTCATCTGTGCCTTCTGAGCACCCTCATGCCTCATGATGGTCTTTGGGCTCTCCTGTTGGTAGGCCGAAGGCCAGGCAGCCATGTGTTTCCTCCGTCGGAGAGCCAGATAGCCACAGCTCAGAAGAATCCTCAGGAAGAGTTTTCTCCCTGGTCTGCTGTGCAATGCAAGGGGACCCCACTTGGTAAACCTGAGCTGCACTGGAACAGACACCGCCATGGCAAGGGTTCTCAGAATTCATCGCTGACGTCTTCCCCTCGCAAGCAGCACGTCGACTTCAGATCCAGCTGGAGACATGTGCTCTCAGCCTTTGAAGACGGTCAGGCCTTGGCAAGCTCCACGGTCAGGTAGGCGACACGAAGGCGTTCACTGGCTCAACGCCGTTCACCTCAGGAGGACTCCTGCTTGCCAAAGTGTTGTCATGGAAGGGCCCATGTGTGTGGCATGTGTCTACGTGGCCTGCTTCTGAACGTCAGGTACACGAGCTAGGTGTCAACCGTGAAAGTGGAGGGGGACGGGAACGGCACAGTTGGCCCCAGTGACAAACCGGAGAGCTGCGTCCTCAGAGCTGCCGGAGAAACAGTCCTGTTGCCCGTCTTCTATTCACCCCTGGATTACCCTGAGAGGCAACCGGAGGCAGAGTGAATTTTCTTGAACGAACCGGAGTGCATGCACTTCCTTGCTAGGTTCTCATCCCAAAGCCTTCTTGGCCAGTGGTAAGGAAACTTGCCCGCGTGTTGCAAGGAAGGTCCGTGTTTTCGACGATGAGTGCTTAATGGAACGCCCTGCGGTCGCCAACCTTCTCAACCCTGCGGGAATACCCGGGGAGGAACGGAGACTTGGCCCAAGGAAACAGAATGCTGGCAATTGCTTGCTCGGAGTACCTCCAGCAGAGGAGGTTATCTAGGGCGTAAGTCAGCCGAGCGCCAGACTCAAGGTAAGGTGCAGTGTTTCCTTCCACCAGCACAGTCGCAGTCGGCAGTTTCAACGAGGCCTTCCCGACTGAACTGCTGTAAAGGCTGGTGTGCCTTTCAAGACTCTGAAAGGATGAGGATGCGAGCGTCTGCACCGTATTCCGAGGAAGGTCACTGTGGAGCAGAAGTGGCATCTGTGCCTGCTGAGCAACACCCAGCCACAAGGGTCTTGGGACTCTAGTGTTTTGTATGCAGGAGGCTGGGCAACAACGTTTCTCCTCCATCGGAGAGCTCGATTTGGAGAGCTTAGAGGAAGCCGGAAGAGCACGTTTATAACGGGGCCTCTGGCCAATGCAAGGGGGCCTCCTTTTGTAACCCTGAGCTGCTTTTGGAAAAACACCCTGCTTACACGAGCTCTCGGAATTCATACTTGACCTCTTGCTCCCTGAAGCAGCACCTGGACTTCACCTCTCGAGGGGGAAAGAGGCAGTCGTCCTCCGAAGACTGCTAGGCCTTTGCAAGATGTCCCATGAGCTTAGGCGAAACGAAGGCGTTCACTGGCTCGTGCAGTTCACGTCCGGAGGAACACTGGCTTTCCAAAGTGCTTTCAGCGAAGGGGTACAGTATGTGACATGGGTCTCCTTTGGCCGCCCGGGAACTTCAGCTACATGAGCTGCGTGGCAACCGTGAAGAGGGGGCGGGACGAGAAAAGCGAAATCCGTCCCGTTGGCAAGCCGGGGAGCTGCGTGCTCGGAGCTGCCTGACAACAAGGCCTGCTGCCCGTCTTGTCCTCACCGTAGGAGTTCCCTGGGAGGCAAAGTGAGGAAGAGTGAGTTTTCTCGAAAGAACGAGGGGGGGTGTGTGCAGTTCCTCACTAGGAGCTCATCCCAAAGCCTTCTTGGCTAGTGGTTAGGAAACCTGCCCCCATGCCGCCAAAGGAAGGTCCGCGTGTGCCGTGAGAAGTGTTGCAGTGCAGATCTTTCTGAGAAGCCTTAGTGAAGGTACTGCTTTAACACCGGTAGGCCTCTCAGGACTGCAGGCCCGCTCACGCCTGGACCCAGGTCAAGGAAGAACACGTTGTAGCCAAAGTGTCAACTGCGGCTTCTGAGTAACCTGCAGCCCCACGGGTGGTTGGCCTCCACTCTGTGCATGCAGAGGGCAGGGCGACACACGGCTTGCTCCGGCGGAGAGCCAGACCTCCAACTCTGGAAAGCAGTCTTGGTAAGAGAGTGGGGGCCGGTGTCACGTGCAATGCCTGTCAGACTCCCGGCTTAGCTATTAGCTGCACTGAATCATACCCGGCGAGTAACAGGGATTCTACGAACTCAAAGCTGACGACCCTTCACCTCCAGCAGAAAGGTGACTTTACAACCAGCCCGAAATGATGGACACCTTTCCCGAAGCACTGCTGGGAGATTGAAAGTTCCAACGTCGACCACGCCTGACTGAAGCGCTGTCTTGGCCAGGCACGTCACCCTGCGCAGAACCTCTGCTTACAAAAGGCTCCTCACAGGAGCGCCTGGTGTGTCGCGTGGCTCTCTTGGAGCTGAGCAGAAGGTGCTGCTCCACAGGCTGGGTTTGCACGTAGAAACTGGATCCTGAGGGCTGAAGCATTATTGGTCCCTTTGGAACTGGAGGCTTGGGGCCAGAAAACTGAAGGTAAAGCACGGGGGCGGGGGTGGGCGGGCACCCATCTTGGGCACCCCGCAGGAACTCCTTGGGAGGAAGCGTGAGTTTGCTCCAAAGAAACAGTGTGCCTGCCACTCCTTGCCAGGAGGTCTTGCAGCAGACCACTTCAGCTAAGGCGAATGTCGGCTGAGCGGCATACTCAAAGTAAGGGGCAGTGTTTCCATCAGCAAACTTGGTGGTCGCAAGTAGACCCGAGGCTTCCACCACTGAAGTGCCGTAGTGCTGGTGTGCCTTTGACGTATCTGAGGACGCTCGCGACTGCACCGTTTTCCGAGGAAAATCACTGTGTACCGAAAGCGTCATCTGTGCCTTCTGAGCACCCTCATGCCTCATGATGGTCTTTGGGCTCTCCTGTTGGTAGGCCGAAGGCCAGGCAGCCATGTGTTTCCTCCGTCGGAGAGCCAGATAGCCACAGCTCAGAAGAATCCTCAGGAAGAGTTTTCTCCCTGGTCTGCTGTGCAATGCAAGGGGACCCCAGTTGGTCAACCTGAGCTGCACTGGAACAGACACCGCCATGGCAAGGGTTCTCAGAATTCATCGCTGACGTCTTCCCCTCGCAAGCAGCACGTCGACTTCAGATCCAGCTGGAGACATGTGCTCTCAGCCTTTGAAGACGGTCAGGCCTTGGCAAGCTCCACGGTCAGGTAGGCGACACGAAGGCGTTCACTGGCTCAACGCCGTTCACCTCAGGAGGACTCCTGCTTGCCAAAGTGTTGTCATGGAAGGGCCCATGTGTGTGGCATGTGTCTACGTGGCCTGCTTCTGAACGTCAGGTACACGAGCTAGGTGTCAACCGTGAAAGTGGAGGGGGACGGGAACGGCACAGTTGGCCCCAGTGACAAACCGGAGAGCTGCGTCCTCAGAGCTGCCGGAGAAACAGTCCTGTTGCCCGTCTTCTATTCACCCCTGGATTACCCTGAGAGGCAACCGGAGGCAGAGTGAATTTTCTTGAACCAACCGGAGTGCATGCACTTCCTTGCTAGGTTCTCATCCCAAAGCCTTCTTGGCCAGTGGTAAGGAAACTTGCCCGCGTGTTGCAAGGAAGGTCCGTGTTTTCGACGATGAGTGCTTAATGGAACGCCCTGCGGTCGCCAACCTTCTCAACCCTGCGGGAATACCCGGGGAGGAACGGAGACTTGGCCCAAGGAAACAGAATGCTGGCAATTGCTTGCTCGGAGTACCTCCAGCAGAGGAGGTTATCTAGGGCGTAAGTCAGCCGAGCGCCAGACTCAAGGTAAGGTGCAGTGTTTCCTTCCACCAGCACAGTCGCAGTCGGCAGTTTCAACGAGGCCTTCCCGACTGAACTGCTGTAAAGGCTGGTGTGCCTTTCAAGACTCTGAAAGGATGAGGATGCGAGCGTCTGCACCGTATTCCGAGGAAGGTCACTGTGGAGCAGAAGTGGCATCTGTGCCTGCTGAGCAACACCCAGCCACAAGGGTCTTGGGACTCTAGTGTTTTGTATGCAGGAGGCTGGGCAACAACGTTTCTCCTCCATCGGAGAGCTCGATTTGGAGAGCTTAGAGGAAGCCGGAAGAGCACGTTTATAACGGGGCCTCTGGCCAATGCAAGGGGGCCTCCTTTTGTAACCCTGAGCTGCTTTTGGAAAAACACCCTGCTTACACGAGCTCTCGGAATTCATACTTGACCTCTTGCTCCCTGAAGCAGCACCTGGACTTCACCTCTCGAGGGAGAAAGAGGCAGTCGTCCTCCGAAGACTGCTAGGCCTTTGCAAGATGTCCCATGAGCTTAGGCGAAACGAAGGCGTTCACTGGCTCGCGCAGTTCACGTCCGGAGGAACACTGGCTTTCCAAAGTGCTTTCAGCGAAGGGGTACAGTATGTGACATGGGTCTCCTTTGGCCGCCCGGGAACTTCAGCTACATGAGCTGCGTGGCAACCGTGAAGAGGGGGCGGGACGAGAAAAGCGAAATCCGTCCCGTTGGCAAGCCGGGGAGCTGCGTGCTCGGAGCTGCCTGACAACAAGGCCTGCTGCCCGTCTTGTCCTCACCGTAGGAGTTCCCTGGGAGGCAAAGTGAGGAAGAGTGAGTTTTCTCGAAAGAACGAGGGGGGGTGTGTGCAGTTCCTCACTAGGAGCTCATCCCAAAGCCTTCTTGGCTAGTGGTTAGGAAACCTGCCCCCATGCCGCCAAAGGAAGGTCCGCGTGTGCCGTGAGAAGTGTTGCAGTGCAGATCTTTCTGAGAAGCCTTAGTGAAGGTACTGCTTTAACACCGGTAGGCCTCTCAGGACTGCAGGCCCGCTCACGCCTGGACCCAGGTCAAGGAAGAACACGTTGTAGCCAAAGTGTCAACTGCGGCTTCTGAGTAACCTGCAGCCCCACGGGTGGTTGGCCTCCACTCTGTGCATGCAGAGGGCAGGGCGACACACGGCTTGCTCCGGCGGAGAGCCAGACCTCCAACTCTGGAAAGCAGTCTTGGTAAGAGAGTGGGGGCCGGTGTCACGTGCAATGCCTGTCAGACTCCCGGCTTAGCTATTAGCTGCACTGAATCATACCCGGCGAGTAACAGGGATTCTACGAACTCAAAGCTGACGACCCTTCACCTCCAGCAGAAAGGTGACTTTACAACCAGCCCGAAATGATGGACACCTTTCCCGAAGCACTGCTGGGAGATTGAAAGTTCCAACGTCGACCACGCCTGACTGAAGCGCTGTCTTGGCCAGGCACGTCACCCTGCGCAGAACCTCTGCTTACAAAAGGCTCCTCACAGGAGCGCCTGGTGTGTTGCGTGGCTCTCTTGGAGCTGAGCAGAAGGTGCTGCTCCACAGGCTGGGTTTGCACGTAGAAACTGGATCCTGAGGGCTGAAGCATTATTGGTCCCTTTGGAACAGGAGGCTTGGGGCCAGAAAACTGAAGGTAAAGCACGGGGGCGGGGGTGGGCGGGCACCCATCTTGGGCACCCCGCAGGAACTCCTTGGGAGGAAGCGTGAGTTTGCTCCAAAGAAACAGTGTGCCTGCCACTCCTTGCCAGGAGGTCTTGCAGCAGACCACTTCAGCTAAGGCGAATGTCGGCTGAGCGGCATACTCAAAGTAAGGGGCAGTGTTTCCATCAGCAAACTTGGTGGTCGCAAGTAGACCCGAGGCTTCCACCACTGAAGTGCCGTAGTGCTGGTGTGCCTTTGACGTATCTGAGGACGCTCGCGACTGCACCGTTTTCCGAGGAAAATCACTGTGTACCGAAAGCGTCATCTGTGCCTTCTGAGCACCCTCATGCCTCATGATGGTCTTTGGGCTTTCCTGTTGGTAGGCCGAAGGCCAGGCAGCCATGTGTTTCCTCCGTCGGAGAGCCAGATAGCCACAGCTCAGAAGAATCCTCAGGAAGAGTTTTCTCCCTGGTCTGCTGTGCAATGCAAGGGGACCCCAGTATTAAACCTGAGCTGCACTGGAACAGACACCGCCATGGCAAGGGTTCTCAGAATTCATCGCTGACGTCTTCCCCTCGCAAGCAGCACGTCGACTTCAGATCCAGCTGGAGACATGTGCTCTCAGCCTTTGAAGACGGTCAGGCCTTGGCAAGCTCCACGGTCAGGTAGGCGACACGAAGGCGTTCACTGGCTCAACGCCGTTCACCTCAGGAGGACTCCTGCTTGCCAAAGTGTTGTCATGGAAGGGCCCATGTGTGTGGCATGTGTCTACGTGGCCTGCTACTGAACGTCAGGTACACGAGCTAGGTGTCAACCGTGAAAGTGGAGGGGGACGGGAACGGCACAGTTGGCCCCAGTGACAAACCGGAGAGCTGCGTCCTCAGAGCTGCCGGAGAAACAGTCCTGTTGCCCGTCTTCTATTCACCCCTGGATTACCCTGAGAGGCAACCGGAGGCAGAGTGAATTTTCTTGAACGAACCGGAGTGCGTGCACTTCCTTGCTAGGTTCTCATCCCAAAGCCTTCTTGGCCAGTGGTAAGGAAACTTGCCCGCGTGTTGCAAGGAAGGTCCGTGTTTTCGACGATGAGTGCTTAATGGAACGCCCTGCGGTCGCCAACCTTCTCAACCCTGCGGGAATACCCGGGGAGGAACGGAGACTTGGCCCAAGGAAACAGAATGCTGGCAATTGCTTGCTCGGAGTACCTCCAGCAGAGGAGGTTATCTAGGGCGTAAGTCAGCCGAGCGCCAGACTCAAGGTAAGGTGCAGTGTTTCCTTCCACCAGCACAGTCGCAGTCGGCAGTTTCAACGAGGCCTTCCCGACTGAACTGCTGTAAAGGCTGGTGTGCCTTTCAAGACTCTGAAAGGATGAGGATGCGAGCGTCTGCACCGTATTCCGAGGAAGGTCACTGTGGAGCAGAAGTGGCATCTGTGCCTGCTGAGCAACACCCAGCCACAAGGGTCTTGGGACTCTAGTGTTTTGTATGCAGGAGGCTGGGCAACAACGTTTCTCCTCCATCGGAGAGCTCGATTTGGAGAGCTTAGAGGAAGCCGGAAGAGCACGTTTATAACGGGGCCTCTGGCCAATGCAAGGGGGCCTCCTTTTGTAACCCTGAGCTGCTTTTGGAAAAACACCCTGCTTACACGAGCTCTCGGAATTCATACTTGACCTCTTGCTCCCTGAAGCAGCACCTGGACTTCACCTCTCGAGGGAGAAAGAGGCAGTCGTCCTCCGAAGACTGCTAGGCCTTTGCAAGATGTCCCATGAGCTTAGGCGAAACGAAGGCGTTCACTGGCTCGCGCAGTTCACGTCCGGAGGAACACTGGCTTTCCAAAGTGCTTTCAGCGAAGGGGTACAGTATGTGACATGGGTCTCCTTTGGCCGCCCGGGAACTTCAGCTACATGAGCTGCGTGGCAACCGTGAAGAGGGGGCGGGACGAGAAAAGCGAAATCCGTCCCGTTGGCAAGCCGGGGAGCTGCGTGCTCGGAGCTGCCTGACAACAAGGCCTGCTGCCCGTCTTGTCCTCACCGTAGGAGTTCCCTGGGAGGCAAAGTGAGGAAGAGTGAGTTTTCTCGAAAGAACGAGGGGGGGTGTGTGCAGTTCCTCACTAGGAGCTCATCCCAAAGCCTTCTTGGCTAGTGGTTAGGAAACCTGCCCCCATGCCGCCAAAGGAAGGTCCGCGTGTGCCGTGAGAAGTGTTGCAGTGCAGATCTTTCTGAGAAGCCTTAGTGAAGGTACTGCTTTAACACCGGTAGGCCTCTCAGGACTGCAGGCCCGCTCACGCCTGGACCCAGGTCAAGGAAGAACACGTAGTAGCCAAAGTGTCAACTGCGGCTTCTGAGTAACCTGCAGCCCCACGGGTGGTTGGCCTCCACTCTGTGCATGCAGAGGGCAGGGCGACACACGGCTTGCTCCGGCGGAGAGCCAGACCTCCAACTCTGGAAAGCAGTCTTGGTAAGAGAGTGGGGGCCGGTGTCACGTGCAATGCCTGTCAGACTCCCGGCTTAGCTATTAGCTGCACTGAATCATACCCGGCGAGTAACAGGGATTCTACGAACTCAAAGCTGACGACCCTTCACCTCCAGCAGAAAGGTGACTTTACAACCAGCCCGAAATGATGGACACCTTTCCCGAAGCACTGCTGGGAGATTGAAAGTTCCAACGTCGACCACGCCTGACTGAAGCGCTGTCTTGGCCAGGCACGTCACCCTGCGCAGAACCTCTGCTTACAAAAGGCTCCTCACAGGAGCGCCTGGTGTGTTGCGTGGCTCTCTTGGAGCTGAGCAGAAGGTGCTGCTCCACAGGCTGGGTTTGCACGTAGAAACTGGATCCTGAGGGCTGAAGCATTATTGGTCCCTTTGGAACAGGAGGCTTGGGGCCAGAAAACTGAAGGTAAAGCACGGGGGCGGGGGTGGGCGGGCACCCATCTTGGGCACCCCGCAGGAACTCCTTGGGAGGAAGCGTGAGTTTGCTCCAAAGAAACAGTGTGCCTGCCACTCCTTGCCAGGAGGTCTTGCAGCAGACCACTTCAGCTAAGGCGAATGTCGGCTGAGCGGCATACTCAAAGTAAGGGGCAGTGTTTCCATCAGCAAACTTGGTGGTCGCAAGTAGACCCGAGGCTTCCACCACTGAAGTGCCGTAGTGCTGGTGTGCCTTTGACGTATCTGAGGACGCTCGCGACTGCACCGTTTTCCGAGGAAAATCACTGTGTACCGAAAGCGTCATCTGTGCCTTCTGAGCACCCTCATGCCTCATGATGGTCTTTGGGCTCTCCTGTTGGTAGGCCGAAGGCCAGGCAGCCATGTGTTTCCTCCGTCGGAGAGCCAGATAGCCACAGCTCAGAAGAATCCTCAGGAAGAGTTTTCTCCCTGGTCTGCTGTGCAATGCAAGGGGACCCCAGTATTAAACCTGAGCTGCACTGGAACAGACACCGCCATGGCAAGGGTTCTCAGAATTCATCGCTGACGTCTTCCCCTCGCAAGCAGCACGTCGACTTCAGATCCAGCTGGAGACATGTGCTCTCAGCCTTTGAAGACGGTCAGGCCTTGGCAAGCTCCACGGTCAGGTAGGCGACACGAAGGCGTTCACTGGCTCAACGCCGTTCACCTCAGGAGGACTCCTGCTTGCCAAAGTGTTGTCATGGAAGGGCCCATGTGTGTGGCATGTGTCTACGTGGCCTGCTACTGAACGTCAGGTACACGAGCTAGGTGTCAACCGTGAAAGTGGAGGGGGACGGGAACGGCACAGTTGGCCCCAGTGACAAACCGGAGAGCTGCGTCCTCAGAGCTGCCGGAGAAACAGTCCTGTTGCCCGTCTTCTATTCACCCCTGGATTACCCTGAGAGGCAACCGGAGGCAGAGTGAATTTTCTTGAACGAACCGGAGTGCGTGCACTTCCTTGCTAGGTTCTCATCCCAAAGCCTTCTTGGCCAGTGGTAAGGAAACTTGCCCGCGTGTTGCAAGGAAGGTCCGTGTTTTCGACGATGAGTGCTTAATGGAACGCCCTGCGGTCGCCAACCTTCTCAACCCTGCGGGAATACCCGGGGAGGAACGGAGACTTGGCCCAAGGAAACAGAATGCTGGCAATTGCTTGCTCGGAGTACCTCCAGCAGAGGAGGTTATCTAGGGCGTAAGTCAGCCGAGCGCCAGACTCAAGGTAAGGTGCAGTGTTTCCTTCCACCAGCACAGTCGCAGTCGGCAGTTTCAACGAGGCCTTCCCGACTGAACTGCTGTAAAGGCTGGTGTGCCTTTCAAGACTCTGAAAGGATGAGGATGCGAGCGTCTGCACCGTATTCCGAGGAAGGTCACTGTGGAGCAGAAGTGGCATCTGTGCCTGCTGAGCAACACCCAGCCACAAGGGTCTTGGGACTCTAGTGTTTTGTATGCAGGAGGCTGGGCAACAACGTTTCTCCTCCATCGGAGAGCTCGATTTGGAGAGCTTAGAGGAAGCCGGAAGAGCACGTTTATAACGGGGCCTCTGGCCAATGCAAGGGGGCCTCCTTTTGTAACCCTGAGCTGCTTTTGGAAAAACACCCTGCTTACACGAGCTCTCGGAATTCATACTTGACCTCTTGCTCCCTGAAGCAGCACCTGGACTTCACCTCTCGAGGGAGAAAGAGGCAGTCGTCCTCCGAAGACTGCTAGGCCTTTGCAAGATGTCCCATGAGCTTAGGCGAAACGAAGGCGTTCACTGGCTCGCGCAGTTCACGTCCGGAGGAACACTGGCTTTCCAAAGTGCTTTCAGCGAAGGGGTACAGTATGTGACATGGGTCTCCTTTGGCCGCCCGGGAACTTCAGCTACATGAGCTGCGTGGCAACCGTGAAGAGGGGGCGGGACGAGAAAAGCGAAATCCGTCCCGTTGGCAAGCCGGGGAGCTGCGTGCTCGGAGCTGCCTGACAACAAGGCCTGCTGCCCGTCTTGTCCTCACCGTAGGAGTTCCCTGGGAGGCAAAGTGAGGAAGAGTGAGTTTTCTCGAAAGAACGAGGGGGTGTGTGCAGTTCCTCACTAGGAGCTCATCCCAAAGCCTTCTTGGCTAGTGGTTAGGAAACCTGCCCCCAGGCCGCCAAAGGAAGGTCCGCGTGTGCCGTGAGAAGTGTTGCAGTGCAGATCTTTCTGAGAAGCCTTAGTGAAGGTACTGCTTTAACACCGGTAGGCCTCTCAGGACTGCAGGCCCGCTCACGCCTGGACCCAGGTCAAGGAAGAACACGTTGTAGCCAAAGTGTCAACTGCGGCTTCTGAGTAACCTGCAGCCCCACGGGTGGTTGGCCTCCACTCTGTGCATGCAGAGGGCAGGGCGACACACGGCTTGCTCCGGCGGAGAGCCAGACCTCCAACTCTGGAAAGCAGTCTTGGTAAGAGAGTGGGGGCCGGTGTCACGTGCAATGCCTGTCAGACTCCCGGCTTAGCTATTAGCTGCACTGAATCATACCCGGCGAGTAACAGGGATTCTACGAACTCAAAGCTGACGACCCTTCACCTCCAGCAGAAAGGTGACTTTACAACCAGCCCGAAATGATGGACACCTTTCCCGAAGCACTGCTGGGAGATTGAAAGTTCCAACGTCGACCACGCCTGACTGAAGCGCTGTCTTGGCCAGGCACGTCACCCTGCGCAGAACCTCTGCTTACAAAAGGCTCCTCACAGGAGCGCCTGGTGTGTCGCGTGGCTCTCTTGGAGCTGAGCAGAAGGTGCTGCTCCACAGGCTGGGTTTGCACGTAGAAACTGGATCCTGAGGGCTGAAGCATTATTGGTCCCTTTGGAACAGGAGGCTTGGGGCCAGAAAACTGAAGGTAAAGCACGGGGGCGGGGGTGGGCGGGCACCCATCTTGGGCACCCCGCAGGAACTCCTTGGGAGGAAGCGTGAGTTTGCTCCAAAGAAACAGTGTGCCTGCCACTCCTTGCCAGGAGGTCTTGCAGCAGACCACTTCAGCTAAGGCGAATGTCGGCTGAGCGGCATACTCAAAGTAAGGGGCAGTGTTTCCATCAGCAAACTTGGTGGTCGCAAGTAGACCCGAGGCTTCCACCACTGAAGTGCCGTAGTGCTGGTGTGCCTTTGACGTATCTGAGGACGCTCGCGACTGCACCGTTTTCCGAGGAAAATCACTGTGTACCGAAAGCGTCATCTGTGCCTTCTGAGCACCCTCATGCCTCATGATGGTCTTTGGGCTCTCCTGTTGGTAGGCCGAAGGCCAGGCAGCCATGTGTTTCCTCCGTCGGAGAGCCAGATAGCCAGAGCTCAGAAGAATCCTCAGGAAGAGTTTTCTCCCTGGTCTGCTGTGCAATGCAAGGGGACCCCACTTGGTAAACCTGAGCTGCACTGGAACAGACACCGCCATGGCAAGGGTTCTCAGAATTCATCGCTGACGTCTTCCCCTCGCAAGCAGCACGTCGACTTCAGATCCAGCTGGAGACATGTGCTCTCAGCCTTTGAAGACGGTCAGGCCTTGGCAAGCTCCACGGTCAGGTAGGCGACACGAAGGCGTTCACTGGCTCAACGCCGTTCACCTCAGGAGGACTCCTGCTTGCCAAAGTGTTGTCATGGAAGGGCCCATGTGTGTGGCATGTGTCTACGTGGCCTGCTTCTGAACGTCAGGTACACGAGCTAGGTGTCAACCGTGAAAGTGGAGGGGGACGGGAACGGCACAGTTGGCCCCAGTGACAAACCGGAGAGCTGCGTCCTCAGAGCTGCCGGAGAAACAGTCCTGTTGCCCGTCTTCTATTCACCCCTGGATTACCCTGAGAGGCAACCGGAGGCAGAGTGAATTTTCTTGAACGAACCGGAGTGCGTGCACTTCCTTGCTAGGTTCTCATCCCAAAGCCTTCTTGGCCAGTGGTAAGGAAACTTGCCCGCGTGTTGCAAGGAAGGTCCGTGTTTTCGACGATGAGTGCTTAATGGAACGCCCTGCGGTCGCCAACCTTCTCAACCCTGCGGGAATACCCGGGGAGGAACGGAGACTTGGCCCAAGGAAACAGAATGCTGGCAATTGCTTGCTCGGAGTACCTCCAGCAGAGGAGGTTATCTAGGGCGTAAGTCAGCCGAGCGCCAGACTCAAGGTAAGGTGCAGTGTTTCCTTCCACCAGCACAGTCGCAGTCGGCAGTTTCAACGAGGCCTTCCCGACTGAACTGCTGTAAAGGCTGGTGTGCCTTTCAAGACTCTGAAAGGATGAGGATGCGAGCGTCTGCACCGTATTCCGAGGAAGGTCACTGTGGAGCAGAAGTGGCATCTGTGCCTGCTGAGCAACACCCAGCCACAAGGGTCTTGGGACTCTAGTGTTTTGTATGCAGGAGGCTGGGCAACAACGTTTCTCCTCCATCGGAGAGCTCGATTTGGAGAGCTTAGAGGAAGCCGGAAGAGCACGTTTATAACGGGGCCTCTGGCCAATGCAAGGGGGCCTCCTTTTGTAACCCTGAGCTGCTTTTGGAAAAACACCCTGCTTACACGAGCTCTCGGAATTCATACTTGACCTCTTGCTCCCTGAAGCAGCACCTGGACTTCACCTCTCGAGGGAGAAAGAGGCAGTCGTCCTCCGAAGACTGCTAGGCCTTTGCAAGATGTCCCATGAGCTTAGGCGAAACGAAGGCGTTCACTGGCTCGCGCAGTTCACGTCCGGAGGAACACTGGCTTTCCAAAGTGCTTTCAGCGAAGGGGTACAGTATGTGACATGGGTCTCCTTTGGCCGCCCGGGAACTTCAGCTACATGAGCTGCGTGGCAACCGTGAAGAGGGGGCGGGACGAGAAAAGCGAAATCCGTCCCGTTGGCAAGCCGGGGAGCTGCGTGCTCGGAGCTGCCTGACAACAAGGCCTGCTGCCCGTCTTGTCCTCACCGTAGGAGTTCCCTGGGAGGCAAAGTGAGGAAGAGTGAGTTTTCTCGAAAGAACGAGGGGGGGTGTGTGCAGTTCCTCACTAGGAGCTCATCCCAAAGCCTTCTTGGCTAGTGGTTAGGAAACCTGCCCCCATGCCGCCAAAGGAAGGTCCGCGTGTGCCGTGAGAAGTGTTGCAGTGCAGATCTTTCTGAGAAGCCTTAGTGAAGGTACTGCTTTAACACCGGTAGGCCTCTCAGGACTGCAGGCCCGCTCACGCCTGGACCCAGGTCAAGGAAGAACACGTTGTAGCCAAAGTGTCAACTGCGGCTTCTGAGTAACCTGCAGCCCCACGGGTGGTTGGCCTCCACTCTGTGCATGCAGAGGGCAGGGCGACACACGGCTTGCTCCGGCGGAGAGCCAGACCTCCAACTCTGGAAAGCAGTCTTGGTAAGAGAGTGGGGGCCGGTGTCACGTGCAATGCCTGTCAGACTCCCGGCTTAGCTATTAGCTGCACTGAATCATACCCGGCGAGTAACAGGGATTCTACGAACTCAAAGCTGACGACCCTTCACCTCCAGCAGAAAGGTGACTTTACAACCAGCCCGAAATGATGGACACCTTTCCCGAAGCACTGCTGGGAGATTGAAAGTTCCAACGTCGACCACGCCTGACTGAAGCGCTGTCTTGGCCAGGCACGTCACCCTGCGCAGAACCTCTGCTTACAAAAGGCTCCTCACAGGAGCGCCTGGTGTGTCGCGTGGCTCTCTTGGAGCTGAGCAGAAGGTGCTGCTCCACAGGCTGGGTTTGCACGTAGAAACTGGATCCTGAGGGCTGAAGCATTATTGGTCCCTTTGGAACTGGAGGCTTGGGGCCAGAAAACTGAAGGTAAAGCACGGGGGCGGGGGTGGGCGGGCACCCATCTTGGGCACCCCGCAGGAACTCCTTGGGAGGAAGCGTGAGTTTGCTCCAAAGAAACAGTGTGCCTGCCACTCCTTGCCAGGAGGTCTTGCAGCAGACCACTTCAGCTAAGGCGAATGTCGGCTGAGCGGCATACTCAAAGTAAGGGGCAGTGTTTCCATCAGCAAACTTGGTGGTCGCAAGTAGACCCGAGGCTTCCACCACTGAAGTGCCGTAGTGCTGGTGTGCCTTTGACGTATCTGAGGACGCTCGCGACTGCACCGTTTTCCGAGGAAAATCACTGTGTACCGAAAGCGTCATCTGTGCCTTCTGAGCACCCTCATGCCTCATGATGGTCTTTGGGCTCTCCTGTTGGTAGGCCGAAGGCCAGGCAGCCATGTGTTTCCTCCGTCGGAGAGCCAGATAGCCACAGCTCAGAAGAATCCTCAGGAAGAGTTTTCTCCCTGGTCTGCTGTGCAATGCAAGGGGACCCCACTTGGTAAACCTGAGCTGCACTGGAACAGACACCGCCATGGCAAGGGTTCTCAGAATTCATCGCTGACGTCTTCCCCTCGCAAGCAGCACGTCGACTTCAGATCCAGCTGGAGACATGTGCTCTCAGCCTTTGAAGACGGTCAGGCCTTGGCAAGCTCCACGGTCAGGTAGGCGACACGAAGGCGTTCACTGGCTCAACGCCGTTCACCTCAGGAGGACTCCTGCTTGCCAAAGTGTTGTCATGGAAGGGCCCATGTGTGTGGCATGTGTCTACGTGGCCTGCTTCTGAACGTCAGGTACACGAGCTAGGTGTCAACCGTGAAAGTGGAGGGGGACGGGAACGGCACAGTTGGCCCCAGTGACAAACCGGAGAGCTGCGTCCTCAGAGCTGCCGGAGAAACAGTCCTGTTGCCCGTCTTCTATTCACCCCTGGATTACCCTGAGAGGCAACCGGAGGCAGAGTGAATTTTCTTGAACGAACCGGAGTGCATGCACTTCCTTGCTAGGTTCTCATCCCAAAGCCTTCTTGGCCAGTGGTAAGGAAACTTGCCCGCGTGTTGCAAGGAAGGTCCGTGTTTTCGACGATGAGTGCTTAATGGAACGCCCTGCGGTCGCCAACCTTCTCAACCCTGCGGGAATACCCGGGGAGGAACGGAGACTTGGCCCAAGGAAACAGAATGCTGGCAATTGCTTGCTCGGAGTACCTCCAGCAGAGGAGGTTATCTAGGGCGTAAGTCAGCCGAGCGCCAGACTCAAGGTAAGGTGCAGTGTTTCCTTCCACCAGCACAGTCGCAGTCGGCAGTTTCAACGAGGCCTTCCCGACTGAACTGCTGTAAAGGCTGGTGTGCCTTTCAAGACTCTGAAAGGATGAGGATGCGAGCGTCTGCACCGTATTCCGAGGAAGGTCACTGTGGAGCAGAAGTGGCATCTGTGCCTGCTGAGCAACACCCAGCCACAAGGGTCTTGGGACTCTAGTGTTTTGTATGCAGGAGGCTGGGCAACAACGTTTCTCCTCCATCGGAGAGCTCGATTTGGAGAGCTTAGAGGAAGCCGGAAGAGCACGTTTATAACGGGGCCTCTGGCCAATGCAAGGGGGCCTCCTTTTGTAACCCTGAGCTGCTTTTGGAAAAACACCCTGCTTACACGAGCTCTCGGAATTCATACTTGACCTCTTGCTCCCTGAAGCAGCACCTGGACTTCACCTCTCGAGGGAGAAAGAGGCAGTCGTCCTCCGAAGACTGCTAGGCCTTTGCAAGATGTCCCATGAGCTTAGGCGAAACGAAGGCGTTCACTGGCTCGTGCAGTTCACGTCCGGAGGAACACTGGCTTTCCAAAGTGCTTTCAGCGAAGGGGTACAGTATGTGACATGGGTCTCCTTTGGCCGCCCGGGAACTTCAGCTACATGAGCTGCGTGGCAACCGTGAAGAGGGGGCGGGACGAGAAAAGCGAAATCCGTCCCGTTGGCAAGCCGGGGAGCTGCGTGCTCGGAGCTGCCTGACAACAAGGCCTGCTGCCCGTCTTGTCCTCACCGTAGGAGTTCCCTGGGAGGCAAAGTGAGGAAGAGTGAGTTTTCTCGAAAGAACGAGGGGGGGTGTGTGCAGTTCCTCACTAGGAGCTCATCCCAAAGCCTTCTTGGCTAGTGGTTAGGAAACCTGCCCCCATGCCGCCAAAGGAAGGTCCGCGTGTGCCGTGAGAAGTGTTGCAGTGCAGATCTTTCTGAGAAGCCTTAGTGAAGGTACTGCTTTAACACCGGTAGGCCTCTCAGGACTGCAGGCCCGCTCACGCCTGGACCCAGGTCAAGGAAGAACACGTTGTAGCCAAAGTGTCAACTGCGGCTTCTGAGTAACCTGCAGCCCCACGGGTGGTTGGCCTCCACTCTGTGCATGCAGAGGGCAGGGCGACACACGGCTTGCTCCGGCGGAGAGCCAGACCTCCAACTCTGGAAAGCAGTCTTGGTAACAGAGTGGGGGCCGGTGTCACGTGCAATGCCTGTCAGACTCCCGGCTTAGCTATTAGCTGCACTGAATCATACCCGGCGAGTAACAGGGATTCTACGAACTCAAAGCTGACGACCCTTCACCTCCAGCAGAAAGGTGACTTTACAACCAGCCCGAAATGATGGACACCTTTCCCGAAGCACTGCTGGGAGATTGAAAGTTCCAACGTCGACCACGCCTGACTGAAGCGCTGTCTTGGCCAGGCACGTCACCCTGCGCAGAACCTCTGCTTACAAAAGGCTCCTCACAGGAGCGCCTGGTGTGTTGCGTGGCTCTCTTGGAGCTGAGCAGAAGGTGCTGCTCCACAGGCTGGGTTTGCACGTAGAAACTGGATCCTGAGGGCTGAAGCATTATTGGTCCCTTTGGAACAGGAGGCTTGGGGCCAGAAAACTGAAGGTAAAGCACGGGGGCGGGGGTGGGCGGGCACCCATCTTGGGCACCCCGCAGGAACTCCTTGGGAGGAAGCGTGAGTTTGCTCCAAAGAAACAGTGTGCCTGCCACTCCTTGCCAGGAGGTCTTGCAGCAGACCACTTCAGCTAAGGCAAATGTCGGCTGAGCGGCATACTCAAAGTAAGGGGCAGTGTTTCCATCAGCAAACTTGGTGGTCGCAAGTAGACCCGAGGCTTCCACCACTGAAGTGCCGTAGTGCTGGTGTGCCTTTGACGTATCTGAGGACGCTCGCGACTGCACCGTTTTCCGAGGAAAATCACTGTGTACCGAAAGCGTCATCTGTGCCTTCTGAGCACCCTCATGCCTCATGATGGTCTTTGGGCTTTCCTGTTGGTAGGCCGAAGGCCAGGCAGCCATGTGTTTCCTCCGTCGGAGAGCCAGATAGCCACAGCTCAGAAGAATCCTCAGGAAGAGTTTTCTCCCTGGTCTGCTGTGCAATGCAAGGGGACCCCAGTATTAAACCTGAGCTGCACTGGAACAGACACCGCCATGGCAAGGGTTCTCAGAATTCATCGCTGACGTCTTCCCCTCGCAAGCAGCACGTCGACTTCAGATCCAGCTGGAGACATGTGCTCTCAGCCTTTGAAGACGGTCAGGCCTTGGCAAGCTCCACGGTCAGGTAGGCGACACGAAGGCGTTCACTGGCTCAACGCCGTTCACCTCAGGAGGACTCCTGCTTGCCAAAGTGTTGTCATGGAAGGGCCCATGTGTGTGGCATGTGTCTACGTGGCCTGCTTCTGAACGTCAGGTACACGAGCTAGGTGTCAACCGTGAAAGTGGAGGGGGACGGGAACGGCACAGTTGGCCCCAGTGACAAACCGGAGAGCTGCGTCCTCAGAGCTGCCGGAGAAACAGTCCTGTTGCCCGTCTTCTATTCACCCCTGGATTACCCTGAGAGGCAACCGGAGGCAGAGTGAATTTTCTTGAACGAACCGGAGTGCGTGCACTTCCTTGCTAGGTTCTCATCCCAAAGCCTTCTTGGCCAGTGGTAAGGAAACTTGCCCGCGTGTTGCAAGGAAGGTCCGTGTTTTCGACGATGAGTGCTTAATGGAACGCCCTGCGGTCGCCAACCTTCTCAACCCTGCGGGAATACCCGGGGAGGAACGGAGACTTGGCCCAAGGAAACAGAATGCTGGCAATTGCTTGCTCGGAGTACCTCCAGCAGAGGAGGTTATCTAGGGCGTAAGTCAGCCGAGCGCCAGACTCAAGGTAAGGTGCAGTGTTTCCTTCCACCAGCACAGTCGCAGTCGGCAGTTTCAACGAGGCCTTCCCGACTGAACTGCTGTAAAGGCTGGTGTGCCTTTCAAGACTCTGAAAGGATGAGGATGCGAGCGTCTGCACCGTATTCCGAGGAAGGTCACTGTGGAGCAGAAGTGGCATCTGTGCCTGCTGAGCAACACCCAGCCACAAGGGTCTTGGGACTCTAGTGTTTTGTATGCAGGAGGCTGGGCAACAACGTTTCTCCTCCATCGGAGAGCTCGATTTGGAGAGCTTAGAGGAAGCCGGAAGAGCACGTTTATAACGGGGCCTCTGGCCAATGCAAGGGGGCCTCCTTTTGTAACCCTGAGCTGCTTTTGGAAAAACACCCTGCTTACACGAGCTCTCGGAATTCATACTTGACCTCTTGCTCCCTGAAGCAGCACCTGGACTTCACCTCTCGAGGGAGAAAGAGGCAGTCGTCCTCCGAAGACTGCTAGGCCTTTGCAAGATGTCCCATGAGCTTAGGCGAAACGAAGGCGTTCACTGGCTCGCGCAGTTCACGTCCGGAGGAACACTGGCTTTCCAAAGTGCTTTCAGCGAAGGGGTACAGTATGTGACATGGGTCTCCTTTGGCCGCCCGGGAACTTCAGCTACATGAGCTGCGTGGCAACCGTGAAGAGGGGGCGGGACGAGAAAAGCGAAATCCGTCCCGTTGGCAAGCCGGGGAGCTGCGTGCTCGGAGCTGCCTGACAACAAGGCCTGCTGCCCGTCTTGTCCTCACCGTAGGAGTTCCCTGGGAGGCAAAGTGAGGAAGAGTGAGTTTTCTCGAAAGAACGAGGGGGGGTGTGTGCAGTTCCTCACTAGGAGCTCATCCCAAAGCCTTCTTGGCTAGTGGTTAGGAAACCTGCCCCCATGCCGCCAAAGGAAGGTCCGCGTGTGCCGTGAGAAGTGTTGCAGTGCAGATCTTTCTGAGAAGCCTTAGTGAAGGTACTGCTTTAACACCGGTAGGCCTCTCAGGACTGCAGGCCCGCTCACGCCTGGACCCAGGTCAAGGAAGAACACGTTGTAGCCAAAGTGTCAACTGCGGCTTCTGAGTAACCTGCAGCCCCACGGGTGGTTGGCCTCCACTCTGTGCATGCAGAGGGCAGGGCGACACACGGCTTGCTCCGGCGGAGAGCCAGACCTCCAACTCTGGAAAGCAGTCTTGGTAAGAGAGTGGGGGCCGGTGTCACGTGCAATGCCTGTCAGACTCCCGGCTTAGCTATTAGCTGCACTGAATCATACCCGGCGAGTAACAGGGATTCTACGAACTCAAAGCTGACGACCCTTCACCTCCAGCAGAAAGGTGACTTTACAACCAGCCCGAAATGATGGACACCTTTCCCGAAGCACTGCTGGGAGATTGAAAGTTCCAACGTCGACCACGCCTGACTGAAGCGCTGTCTTGGCCAGGCACGTCACCCTGCGCAGAACCTCTGCTTACAAAAGGCTCCTCACAGGAGCGCCTGGTGTGTCGCGTGGCTCTCTTGGAGCTGAGCAGAAGGTGCTGCTCCACAGGCTGGGTTTGCACGTAGAAACTGGATCCTGAGGGCTGAAGCATTATTGGTCCCTTTGGAACAGGAGGCTTGGGGCCAGAAAACTGAAGGTAAAGCACGGGGGCGGGGGTGGGCGGGCACCCATCTTGGGCACCCCGCAGGAACTCCTTGGGAGGAAGCGTGAGTTTGCTCCAAAGAAACAGTGTGCCTGCCACTCCTTGCCAGGAGGTCTTGCAGCAGACCACTTCAGCTAAGGCGAATGTCGGCTGAGCGGCATACTCAAAGTAAGGGGCAGTGTTTCCATCAGCAAACTTGGTGGTCGCAAGTAGACCCGAGGCTTCCACCACTGAAGTGCCGTAGTGCTGGTGTGCCTTTGACGTATCTGAGGACGCTCGCGACTGCACCGTTTTCCGAGGAAAATCACTGTGTACCGAAAGCGTCATCTGTGCCTTCTGAGCACCCTCATGCCTCATGATGGTCTTTGGGCTCTCCTGTTGGTAGGCCGAAGGCCAGGCAGCCATGTGTTTCCTCCGTCGGAGAGCCAGATAGCCAGAGCTCAGAAGAATCCTCAGGAAGAGTTTTCTCCCTGGTCTGCTGTGCAATGCAAGGGGACCCCACTTGGTAAACCTGAGCTGCACTGGAACAGACACCGCCATGGCAAGGGTTCTCAGAATTCATCGCTGACGTCTTCCCCTCGCAAGCAGCACGTCGACTTCAGATCCAGCTGGAGACATGTGCTCTCAGCCTTTGAAGACGGTCAGGCCTTGGCAAGCTCCACGGTCAGGTAGGCGACACGAAGGCGTTCACTGGCTCAACGCCGTTCACCTCAGGAGGACTCCTGCTTGCCAAAGTGTTGTCATGGAAGGGCCCATGTGTGTGGCATGTGTCTACGTGGCCTGCTACTGAACGTCAGGTACACGAGCTAGGTGTCAACCGTGAAAGTGGAGGGGGACGGGAACGGCACAGTTGGCCCCAGTGACAAACCGGAGAGCTGCGTCCTCAGAGCTGCCGGAGAAACAGTCCTGTTGCCCGTCTTCTATTCACCCCTGGATTACCCTGAGAGGCAACCGGAGGCAGAGTGAATTTTCTTGAACGAACCGGAGTGCGTGCACTTCCTTGCTAGGTTCTCATCCCAAAGCCTTCTTGGCCAGTGGTAAGGAAACTTGCCCGCGTGTTGCAAGGAAGGTCCGTGTTTTCGACGATGAGTGCTTAATGGAACGCCCTGCGGTCGCCAACCTTCTCAACCCTGCGGGAATACCCGGGGAGGAACGGAGACTTGGCCCAAAGAAACAGAATGCTGGCAATTGCTTGCTCGGAGTACCTCCAGCAGAGGAGGTTATCTAGGGCGTAAGTCAGCCGAGCGCCAGACTCAAGGTAAGGTGCAGTGTTTCCTTCCACCAGCACAGTCGCAGTCGGCAGTTTCAACGAGGCCTTCCCGACTGAACTGCTGTAAAGGCTGGTGTGCCTTTCAAGACTCTGAAAGGATGAGGATGCGAGCGTCTGCACCGTATTCCGAGGAAGGTCACTGTGGAGCAGAAGTGGCATCTGTGCCTGCTGAGCAACACCCAGCCACAAGGGTCTTGGGACTCTAGTGTTTTGTATGCAGGAGGCTGGGCAACAACGTTTCTCCTCCATCGGAGAGCTCGATTTGGAGAGCTTAGAGGAAGCCGGAAGAGCACGTTTATAACGGGGCCTCTGGCCAATGCAAGGGGGCCTCCTTTTGTAACCCTGAGCTGCTTTTGGAAAAACACCCTGCTTACACGAGCTCTCGGAATTCATACTTGACCTCTTGCTCCCTGAAGCAGCACCTGGACTTCACCTCTCGAGGGAGAAAGAGGCAGTCGTCCTCCGAAGACTGCTAGGCCTTTGCAAGATGTCCCATGAGCTTAGGCGAAACGAAGGCGTTCACTGGCTCGCGCAGTTCACGTCCGGAGGAACACTGGCTTTCCAAAGTGCTTTCAGCGAAGGGGTACAGTATGTGACATGGGTCTCCTTTGGCCGCCCGGGAACTTCAGCTACATGAGCTGCGTGGCAACCGTGAAGAGGGGGCGGGACGAGAAAAGCGAAATCCGTCCCGTTGGCAAGCCGGGGAGCTGCGTGCTCGGAGCTGCCTGACAACAAGGCCTGCTGCCCGTCTTGTCCTCACCGTAGGAGTTCCCTGGGAGGCAAAGTGAGGAAGAGTGAGTTTTCTCGAAAGAACGAGGGGGTGTGTGCAGTTCCTCACTAGGAGCTCATCCCAAAGCCTTCTTGGCTAGTGGTTAGGAAACCTGCCCCCAGGCCGCCAAAGGAAGGTCCGCGTGTGCCGTGAGAAGTGTTGCAGTGCAGATCTTTCTGAGAAGCCTTAGTGAAGGTACTGCTTTAACACCGGTAGGCCTCTCAGGACTGCAGGCCCGCTCACGCCTGGACCCAGGTCAAGGAAGAACACGTTGTAGCCAAAGTGTCAACTGCGGCTTCTGAGTAACCTGCAGCCCCACGGGTGGTTGGCCTCCACTCTGTGCATGCAGAGGGCAGGGCGACACACGGCTTGCTCCGGCGGAGAGCCAGACCTCCAACTCTGGAAAGCAGTCTTGGTAACAGAGTGGGGGCCGGTGTCACGTGCAATGCCTGTCAGACTCCCGGCTTAGCTATTAGCTGCACTGAATCATACCCGGCGAGTAACAGGGATTCTACGAACTCAAAGCTGACGACCCTTCACCTCCAGCAGAAAGGTGACTTTACAACCAGCCCGAAATGATGGACACCTTTCCCGAAGCACTGCTGGGAGATTGAAAGTTCCAACGTCGACCACGCCTGACTGAAGCGCTGTCTTGGCCAGGCACGTCACCCTGCGCAGAACCTCTGCTTACAAAAGGCTCCTCACAGGAGCGCCTGGTGTGTCGCGTGGCTCTCTTGGAGCTGAGCAGAAGGTGCTGCTCCACAGGCTGGGTTTGCACGTAGAAACTGGATCCTGAGGGCTGAAGCATTATTGGTCCCTTTGGAACAGGAGGCTTGGGGCCAGAAAACTGAAGGTAAAGCACGGGGGCGGGGGTGGGCGGGCACCCATCTTGGGCACCCCGCAGGAACTCCTTGGGAGGAAGCGTGAGTTTGCTCCAAAGAAACAGTGTGCCTGCCACTCCTTGCCAGGAGGTCTTGCAGCAGACCACTTCAGCTAAGGCGAATGTCGGCTGAGCGGCATACTCAAAGTAAGGGGCAGTGTTTCCATCAGCAAACTTGGTGGTCGCAAGTAGACCCGAGGCTTCCACCACTGAAGTGCCGTAGTGCTGGTGTGCCTTTGACGTATCTGAGGACGCTCGCGACTGCACCGTTTTCCGAGGAAAATCACTGTGTACCGAAAGCGTCATCTGTGCCTTCTGAGCACCCTCATGCCTCATGATGGTCTTTGGGCTCTCCTGTTGGTAGGCCGAAGGCCAGGCAGCCATGTGTTTCCTCCGTCGGAGAGCCAGATAGCCAGAGCTCAGAAGAATCCTCAGGAAGAGTTTTCTCCCTGGTCTGCTGTGCAATGCAAGGGGACCCCACTTGGTAAACCTGAGCTGCACTGGAACAGACACCGCCATGGCAAGGGTTCTCAGAATTCATCGCTGACGTCTTCCCCTCGCAAGCAGCACGTCGACTTCAGATCCAGCTGGAGACATGTGCTCTCAGCCTTTGAAGACGGTCAGGCCTTGGCAAGCTCCACGGTCAGGTAGGCGACACGAAGGCGTTCACTGGCTCAACGCCGTTCACCTCAGGAGGACTCCTGCTTGCCAAAGTGTTGTCATGGAAGGGCCCATGTGTGTGGCATGTGTCTACGTGGCCTGCTACTGAACGTCAGGTACACGAGCTAGGTGTCAACCGTGAAAGTGGAGGGGGACGGGAACGGCACAGTTGGCCCCAGTGACAAACCGGAGAGCTGCGTCCTCAGAGCTGCCGGAGAAACAGTCCTGTTGCCCGTCTTCTATTCACCCCTGGATTACCCTGAGAGGCAACCGGAGGCAGAGTGAATTTTCTTGAACGAACCGGAGTGCGTGCACTTCCTTGCTAGGTTCTCATCCCAAAGCCTTCTTGGCCAGTGGTAAGGAAACTTGCCCGCGTGTTGCAAGGAAGGTCCGTGTTTTCGACGATGAGTGCTTAATGGAACGCCCTGCGGTCGCCAACCTTCTCAACCCTGCGGGAATACCCGGGGAGGAACGGAGACTTGGCCCAAGGAAACAGAATGCTGGCAATTGCTTGCTCGGAGTACCTCCAGCAGAGGAGGTTATCTAGGGCGTAAGTCAGCCGAGCGCCAGACTCAAGGTAAGGTGCAGTGTTTCCTTCCACCAGCACAGTCGCAGTCGGCAGTTTCAACGAGGCCTTCCCGACTGAACTGCTGTAAAGGCTGGTGTGCCTTTCAAGACTCTGAAAGGATGAGGATGCGAGCGTCTGCACCGTATTCCGAGGAAGGTCACTGTGGAGCAGAAGTGGCATCTGTGCCTGCTGAGCAACACCCAGCCACAAGGGTCTTGGGACTCTAGTGTTTTGTATGCAGGAGGCTGGGCAACAACGTTTCTCCTCCATCGGAGAGCTCGATTTGGAGAGCTTAGAGGAAGCCGGAAGAGCACGTTTATAACGGGGCCTCTGGCCAATGCAAGGGGGCCTCCTTTTGTAACCCTGAGCTGCTTTTGGAAAAACACCCTGCTTACACGAGCTCTCGGAATTCATACTTGACCTCTTGCTCCCTGAAGCAGCACCTGGACTTCACCTCTCGAGGGAGAAAGAGGCAGTCGTCCTCCGAAGACTGCTAGGCCTTTGCAAGATGTCCCATGAGCTTAGGCGAAACGAAGGCGTTCACTGGCTCGCGCAGTTCACGTCCGGAGGAACACTGGCTTTCCAAAGTGCTTTCAGCGAAGGGGTACAGTATGTGACATGGGTCTCCTTTGGCCGCCCGGGAACTTCAGCTACATGAGCTGCGTGGCAACCGTGAAGAGGGGGCGGGACGAGAAAAGCGAAATCCGTCCCGTTGGCAAGCCGGGGAGCTGCGTGCTCGGAGCTGCCTGACAACAAGGCCTGCTGCCCGTCTTGTCCTCACCGTAGGAGTTCCCTGGGAGGCAAAGTGAGGAAGAGTGAGTTTTCTCGAAAGAACGAGGGGGTGTGTGCAGTTCCTCACTAGGAGCTCATCCCAAAGCCTTCTTGGCTAGTGGTTAGGAAACCTGCCCCCAGGCCGCCAAAGGAAGGTCCGCGTGTGCCGTGAGAAGTGTTGCAGTGCAGATCTTTCTGAGAAGCCTTAGTGAAGGTACTGCTTTAACACCGGTAGGCCTCTCAGGACTGCAGGCCCGCTCACGCCTGGACCCAGGTCAAGGAAGAACACGTTGTAGCCAAAGTGTCAACTGCGGCTTCTGAGTAACCTGCAGCCCCACGGGTGGTTGGCCTCCACTCTGTGCATGCAGAGGGCAGGGCGACACACGGCTTGCTCCGGCGGAGAGCCAGACCTCCAACTCTGGAAAGCAGTCTTGGTAACAGAGTGGGGGCCGGTGTCACGTGCAATGCCTGTCAGACTCCCGGCTTAGCTATTAGCTGCACTGAATCATACCCGGCGAGTAACAGGGATTCTACGAACTCAAAGCTGACGACCCTTCACCTCCAGCAGAAAGGTGACTTTACAACCAGCCCGAAATGATGGACACCTTTCCCGAAGCACTGCTGGGAGATTGAAAGTTCCAACGTCGACCACGCCTGACTGAAGCGCTGTCTTGGCCAGGCACGTCACCCTGCGCAGAACCTCTGCTTACAAAAGGCTCCTCACAGGAGCGCCTGGTGTGTCGCGTGGCTCTCTTGGAGCTGAGCAGAAGGTGCTGCTCCACAGGCTGGGTTTGCACGTAGAAACTGGATCCTGAGGGCTGAAGCATTATTGGTCCCTTTGGAACAGGAGGCTTGGGGCCAGAAAACTGAAGGTAAAGCACGGGGGCGGGGGTGGGCGGGCACCCATCTTGGGCACCCCGCAGGAACTCCTTGGGAGGAAGCGTGAGTTTGCTCCAAAGAAACAGTGTGCCTGCCACTCCTTGCCAGGAGGTCTTGCAGCAGACCACTTCAGCTAAGGCGAATGTCGGCTGAGCGGCATACTCAAAGTAAGGGGCAGTGTTTCCATCAGCAAACTTGGTGGTCGCAAGTAGACCCGAGGCTTCCACCACTGAAGTGCCGTAGTGCTGGTGTGCCTTTGACGTATCTGAGGACGCTCGCGACTGCACCGTTTTCCGAGGAAAATCACTGTGTACCGAAAGCGTCATCTGTGCCTTCTGAGCACCCTCATGCCTCATGATGGTCTTTGGGCTCTCCTGTTGGTAGGCCGAAGGCCAGGCAGCCATGTGTTTCCTCCGTCGGAGAGCCAGATAGCCAGAGCTCAGAAGAATCCTCAGGAAGAGTTTTCTCCCTGGTCTGCTGTGCAATGCAAGGGGACCCCACTTGGTAAACCTGAGCTGCACTGGAACAGACACCGCCATGGCAAGGGTTCTCAGAATTCATCGCTGACGTCTTCCCCTCGCAAGCAGCACGTCGACTTCAGATCCAGCTGGAGACATGTGCTCTCAGCCTTTGAAGACGGTCAGGCCTTGGCAAGCTCCACGGTCAGGTAGGCGACACGAAGGCGTTCACTGGCTCAACGCCGTTCACCTCAGGAGGACTCCTGCTTGCCAAAGTGTTGTCATGGAAGGGCCCATGTGTGTGGCATGTGTCTACGTGGCCTGCTTCTGAACGTCAGGTACACGAGCTAGGTGTCAACCGTGAAAGTGGAGGGGGACGGGAACGGCACAGTTGGCCCCAGTGACAAACCGGAGAGCTGCGTCCTCAGAGCTGCCGGAGAAACAGTCCTGTTGCCCGTCTTCTATTCACCCCTGGATTACCCTGAGAGGCAACCGGAGGCAGAGTGAATTTTCTTGAACGAACCGGAGTGCGTGCACTTCCTTGCTAGGTTCTCATCCCAAAGCCTTCTTGGCCAGTGGTAAGGAAACTTGCCCGCGTGTTGCAAGGAAGGTCCGTGTTTTCGACGATGAGTGCTTAATGGAACGCCCTGCGGTCGCCAACCTTCTCAACCCTGCGGGAATACCCGGGGAGGAACGGAGACTTGGCCCAAGGAAACAGAATGCTGGCAATTGCTTGCTCGGAGTACCTCCAGCAGAGGAGGTTATCTAGGGCGTAAGTCAGCCGAGCGCCAGACTCAAGGTAAGGTGCAGTGTTTCCTTCCACCAGCACAGTCGCAGTCGGCAGTTTCAATGAGGCCTTCCCGACTGAACTGCTGTAAAGGCTGGTGTGCCTTTCAAGACTCTGAAAGGATGAGGATGCGAGCGTCTGCACCGTATTCCGAGGAAGGTCACTGTGGAGCAGAAGTGGCATCTGTGCCTGCTGAGCAACACCCAGCCACAAGGGTCTTGGGACTCTAGTGTTTTGTATGCAGGAGGCTGGGCAACAACGTTTCTCCTCCATCGGAGAGCTCGATTTGGAGAGCTTAGAGGAAGCCGGAAGAGCACGTTTATAACGGGGCCTCTGGCCAATGCAAGGGGGCCTCCTTTTGTAACCCTGAGCTGCTTTTGGAAAAACACCCTGCTTACACGAGCTCTCGGAATTCATACTTGACCTCTTGCTCCCTGAAGCAGCACCTGGACTTCACCTCTCGAGGGAGAAAGAGGCAGTCGTCCTCCGAAGACTGCTAGACCTTTGCAAGATGTCCCATGAGCTTAGGCGAAACGAAGGCGTTCACTGGCTCGCGCAGTTCACGTCCGGAGGAACACTGGCTTTCCAAAGTGCTTTCAGCGAAGGGGTACAGTATGTGACATGGGTCTCCTTTGGCCGCCCGGGAACTTCAGCTACATGAGCTGCGTGGCAACCGTGAAGAGGGGGCGGGACGAGAAAAGCGAAATCCGTCCCGTTGGCAAGCCGGGGAGCTGCGTGCTCGGAGCTGCCTGACAACAAGGCCTGCTGCCCGTCTTGTCCTCACCGTAGGAGTTCCCTGGGAGGCAAAGTGAGGAAGAGTGAGTTTTCTCGAAAGAACGAGGGGGTGTGTGCAGTTCCTCACTAGGAGCTCATCCCAAAGCCTTCTTGGCTAGTGGTTAGGAAACCTGCCCCCATGCCGCCAAAGGAAGGTCCGCGTGTGCCGTGAGAAGTGTTGCAGTGCAGATCTTTCTGAGAAGCCTTAGTGAAGGTACTGCTTTAACACCGGTAGGCCTCTCAGGACTGCAGGCCCGCTCACGCCTGGACCCAGGTCAAGGAAGAACACGTTGTAGCCAAAGTGTCAACTGCGGCTTCTGAGTAACCTGCAGCCCCACGGGTGGTTGGCCTCCACTCTGTGCATGCAGAGGGCAGGGCGACACACGGCTTGCTCCGGCGGAGAGCCAGACCTCCAACTCTGGAAAGCAGTCTTGGTAACAGAGTGGGGGCCGGTGTCACGTGCAATGCCTGTCAGACTCCCGGCTTAGCTATTAGCTGCACTGAATCATACCCGGCGAGTAACAGGGATTCTACGAACTCAAAGCTGACGACCCTTCACCTCCAGCAGAAAGGTGACTTTACAACCAGCCCGAAATGATGGACACCTTTCCCGAAGCACTGCTGGGAGATTGAAAGTTCCAACGTCGACCACGCCTGACTGAAGCGCTGTCTTGGCCAGGCACGTCACCCTGCGCAGAACCTCTGCTTACAAAAGGCTCCTCACAGGAGCGCCTGGTGTGTCGCGTGGCTCTCTTGGAGCTGAGCAGAAGGTGCTGCTCCACAGGCTGGGTTTGCACGTAGAAACTGGATCCTGAGGGCTGAAGCATTATTGGTCCCTTTGGAACAGGAGGCTTGGGGCCAGAAAACTGAAGGTAAAGCACGGGGGCGGGGGTGGGCGGGCACCCATCTTGGGCACCCCGCAGGAACTCCTTGGGAGGAAGCGTGAGTTTGCTCCAAAGAAACAGTGTGCCTGCCACTCCTTGCCAGGAGGTCTTGCAGCAGACCACTTCAGCTAAGGCGAATGTCGGCTGAGCGGCATACTCAAAGTAAGGGGCAGTGTTTCCATCAGCAAACTTGGTGGTCGCAAGTAGACCCGAGGCTTCCACCACTGAAGTGCCGTAGTGCTGGTGTGCCTTTGACGTATCTGAGGACGCTCGCGACTGCACCGTTTTCCGAGGAAAATCACTGTGTACCGAAAGCGTCATCTGTGCCTTCTGAGCACCCTCATGCCTCATGATGGTCTTTGGGCTCTCCTGTTGGTAGGCCGAAGGCCAGGCAGCCATGTGTTTCCTCCGTCGGAGAGCCAGATAGCCAGAGCTCAGAAGAATCCTCAGGAAGAGTTTTCTCCCTGGTCTGCTGTGCAATGCAAGGGGACCCCACTTGGTAAACCTGAGCTGCACTGGAACAGACACCGCCATGGCAAGGGTTCTCAGAATTCATCGCTGACGTCTTCCCCTCGCAAGCAGCACGTCGACTTCAGATCCAGCTGGAGACATGTGCTCTCAGCCTTTGAAGACGGTCAGGCCTTGGCAAGCTCCACGGTCAGGTAGGCGACACGAAGGCGTTCACTGGCTCAACGCCGTTCACCTCAGGAGGACTCCTGCTTGCCAAAGTGTTGTCATGGAAGGGCCCATGTGTGTGGCATGTGTCTACGTGGCCTGCTTCTGAACGTCAGGTACACGAGCTAGGTGTCAACCGTGAAAGTGGAGGGGGACGGGAACGGCACAGTTGGCCCCAGTGACAAACCGGAGAGCTGCGTCCTCAGAGCTGCCGGAGAAACAGTCCTGTTGCCCGTCTTCTATTCACCCCTGGATTACCCTGAGAGGCAACCGGAGGCAGAGTGAATTTTCTTGAACGAACCGGAGTGCGTGCACTTCCTTGCTAGGTTCTCATCCCAAAGCCTTCTTGGCCAGTGGTAAGGAAACTTGCCCGCGTGTTGCAAGGAAGGTCCGTGTTTTCGACGATGAGTGCTTAATGGAACGCCCTGCGGTCGCCAACCTTCTCAACCCTGCGGGAATACCCGGGGAGGAACGGAGACTTGGCCCAAGGAAACAGAATGCTGGCAATTGCTTGCTCGGAGTACCTCCAGCAGAGGAGGTTATCTAGGGCGTAAGTCAGCCGAGCGCCAGACTCAAGGTAAGGTGCAGTGTTTCCTTCCACCAGCACAGTCGCAGTCGGCAGTTTCAACGAGGCCTTCCCGACTGAACTGCTGTAAAGGCTGGTGTGCCTTTCAAGACTCTGAAAGGATGAGGATGCGAGCGTCTGCACCGTATTCCGAGGAAGGTCACTGTGGAGCAGAAGTGGCATCTGTGCCTGCTGAGCAACACCCAGCCACAAGGGTCTTGGGACTCTAGTGTTTTGTATGCAGGAGGCTGGGCAACAACGTTTCTCCTCCATCGGAGAGCTCGATTTGGAGAGCTTAGAGGAAGCCGGAAGAGCACGTTTATAACGGGGCCTCTGGCCAATGCAAGGGGGCCTCCTTTTGTAACCCTGAGCTGCTTTTGGAAAAACACCCTGCTTACACGAGCTCTCGGAATTCATACTTGACCTCTTGCTCCCTGAAGCAGCACCTGGACTTCACCTCTCGAGGGAGAAAGAGGCAGTCGTCCTCCGAAGACTGCTAGGCCTTTGCAAGATGTCCCATGAGCTTAGGCGAAACGAAGGCGTTCACTGGCTCGCGCAGTTCACGTCCGGAGGAACACTGGCTTTCCAAAGTGCTTTCAGCGAAGGGGTACAGTATGTGACATGGGTCTCCTTTGGCCGCCCGGGAACTTCAGCTACATGAGCTGCGTGGCAACCGTGAAGAGGGGGCGGGACGAGAAAAGCGAAATCCGTCCCGTTGGCAAGCCGGGGAGCTGCGTGCTCGGAGCTGCCTGACAACAAGGCCTGCTGCCCGTCTTGTCCTCACCGTAGGAGTTCCCTGGGAGGCAAAGTGAGGAAGAGTGAGTTTTCTCGAAAGAACGAGGGGGGGTGTGTGCAGTTCCTCACTAGGAGCTCATCCCAAAGCCTTCTTGGCTAGTGGTTAGGAAACCTGCCCCCATGCCGCCAAAGGAAGGTCCGCGTGTGCCGTGAGAAGTGTTGCAGTGCAGATCTTTCTGAGAAGCCTTAGTGAAGGTACTGCTTTAACACCGGTAGGCCTCTCAGGACTGCAGGCCCGCTCACGCCTGGACCCAGGTCAAGGAAGAACACGTTGTAGCCAAAGTGTCAACTGCGGCTTCTGAGTAACCTGCAGCCCCACGGGTGGTTGGCCTCCACTCTGTGCATGCAGAGGGCAGGGCGACACACGGCTTGCTCCGGCGGAGAGCCAGACCTCCAACTCTGGAAAGCAGTCTTGGTAACAGAGTGGGGGCCGGTGTCACGTGCAATGCCTGTCAGACTCCCGGCTTAGCTATTAGCTGCACTGAATCATACCCGGCGAGTAACAGGGATTCTACGAACTCAAAGCTGACGACCCTTCACCTCCAGCAGAAAGGTGACTTTACAACCAGCCCGAAATGATGGACACCTTTCCCGAAGCACTGCTGGGAGATTGAAAGTTCCAACGTCGACCACGCCTGACTGAAGCGCTGTCTTGGCCAGGCACGTCACCCTGCGCAGAACCTCTGCTTACAAAAGGCTCCTCACAGGAGCGCCTGGTGTGTCGCGTGGCTCTCTTGGAGCTGAGCAGAAGGTGCTGCTCCACAGGCTGGGTTTGCACGTAGAAACTGGATCCTGAGGGCTGAAGCATTATTGGTCCCTTTGGAACAGGAGGCTTGGGGCCAGAAAACTGAAGGTAAAGCACGGGGGCGGGGGTGGGCGGGCACCCATCTTGGGCACCCCGCAGGAACTCCTTGGGAGGAAGCGTGAGTTTGCTCCAAAGAAACAGTGTGCCTGCCACTCCTTGCCAGGAGGTCTTGCAGCAGACCACTTCAGCTAAGGCGAATGTCGGCTGAGCGGCATACTCAAAGTAAGGGGCAGTGTTTCCATCAGCAAACTTGGTGGTCGCAAGTAGACCCGAGGCTTCCACCACTGAAGTGCCGTAGTGCTGGTGTGCCTTTGACGTATCTGAGGACGCTCGCGACTGCACCGTTTTCCGAGGAAAATCACTGTGTACCGAAAGCGTCATCTGTGCCTTCTGAGCACCCTCATGCCTCATGATGGTCTTTGGGCTCTCCTGTTGGTAGGCCGAAGGCCAGGCAGCCATGTGTTTCCTCCGTCGGAGAGCCAGATAGCCAGAGCTCAGAAGAATCCTCAGGAAGAGTTTTCTCCCTGGTCTGCTGTGCAATGCAAGGGGACCCCACTTGGTAAACCTGAGCTGCACTGGAACAGACACCGCCATGGCAAGGGTTCTCAGAATTCATCGCTGACGTCTTCCCCTCGCAAGCAGCACGTCGACTTCAGATCCAGCTGGAGACATGTGCTCTCAGCCTTTGAAGACGGTCAGGCCTTGGCAAGCTCCACGGTCAGGTAGGCGACACGAAGGCGTTCACTGGCTCAACGCCGTTCACCTCAGGAGGACTCCTGCTTGCCAAAGTGTTGTCATGGAAGGGCCCATGTGTGTGGCATGTGTCTACGTGGCCTGCTTCTGAACGTCAGGTACACGAGCTAGGTGTCAACCGTGAAAGTGGAGGGGGACGGGAACGGCACAGTTGGCCCCAGTGACAAACCGGAGAGCTGCGTCCTCAGAGCTGCCGGAGAAACAGTCCTGTTGCCCGTCTTCTATTCACCCCTGGATTCCCCTGAGAGGCAACCGGAGGCAGAGTGAATTTTCTTGAACGAACCGGAGTGCGTGCACTTCCTTGCTAGGTTCTCATCCCAAAGCCTTCTTGGCCAGTGGTAAGGAAACTTGCCCGCGTGTTGCAAGGAAGGTCCGTGTTTTCGACGATGAGTGCTTAATGGAACGCCCTGCGGTCGCCAACCTTCTCAACCCTGCGGGAATACCCGGGGAGGAACGGAGACTTGGCCCAAGGAAACAGAATGCTGGCAATTGCTTGCTCGGAGTACCTCCAGCAGAGGAGGTTATCTAGGGCGTAAGTCAGCCGAGCGCCAGACTCAAGGTAAGGTGCAGTGTTTCCTTCCACCAGCACAGTCGCAGTCGGCAGTTTCAACGAGGCCTTCCCGACTGAACTGCTGTAAAGGCTGGTGTGCCTTTCAAGACTCTGAAAGGATGAGGATGCGAGCGTCTGCACCGTATTCCGAGGAAGGTCACTGTGGAGCAGAAGTGGCATCTGTGCCTGCTGAGCAACACCCAGCCACAAGGGTCTTGGGACTCTAGTGTTTTGTATGCAGGAGGCTGGGCAACAACGTTTCTCCTCCATCGGAGAGCTCGATTTGGAGAGCTTAGAGGAAGCCGGAAGAGCACGTTTATAACGGGGCCTCTGGCCAATGCAAGGGGGCCTCCTTTTGTAACCCTGAGCTGCTTTTGGAAAAACACCCTGCTTACACGAGCTCTCGGAATTCATACTTGACCTCTTGCTCCCTGAAGCAGCACCTGGACTTCACCTCTCGAGGGAGAAAGAGGCAGTCGTCCTCCGAAGACTGCTAGGCCTTTGCAAGATGTCCCATGAGCTTAGGCGAAACGAAGGCGTTCACTGGCTCGTGCAGTTCACGTCCGGAGGAACACTGGCTTTCCAAAGTGCTTTCAGCGAAGGGGTACAGTATGTGACATGGGTCTCCTTTGGCCGCCCGGGAACTTCAGCTACATGAGCTGCGTGGCAACCGTGAAGAGGGGGCGGGACGAGAAAAGCGAAATCCGTCCCGTTGGCAAGCCGGGGAGCTGCGTGCTCGGAGCTGCCTGACAACAAGGCCTGCTGCCCGTCTTGTCCTCACCGTAGGAGTTCCCTGGGAGGCAAAGTGAGGAAGAGTGAGTTTTCTCGAAAGAACGAGGGGGGGTGTGTGCAGTTCCTCACTAGGAGCTCATCCCAAAGCCTTCTTGGCTAGTGGTTAGGAAACCTGCCCCCATGCCGCCAAAGGAAGGTCCGCGTGTGCCGTGAGAAGTGTTGCAGTGCAGATCTTTCTGAGAAGCCTTAGTGAAGGTACTGCTTTAACACCGGTAGGCCTCTCAGGACTGCAGGCCCGCTCACGCCTGGACCCAGGTCAAGGAAGAACACGTTGTAGCCAAAGTGTCAACTGCGGCTTCTGAGTAACCTGCAGCCCCACGGGTGGTTGGCCTCCACTCTGTGCATGCAGAGGGCAGGGCGACACACGGCTTGCTCCGGCGGAGAGCCAGACCTCCAACTCTGGAAAGCAGTCTTGGTAACAGAGTGGGGGCCGGTGTCACGTGCAATGCCTGTCAGACTCCCGGCTTAGCTATTAGCTGCACTGAATCATACCCGGCGAGTAACAGGGATTCTACGAACTCAAAGCTGACGACCCTTCACCTCCAGCAGAAAGGTGACTTTACAACCAGCCCGAAATGATGGACACCTTTCCCGAAGCACTGCTGGGAGATTGAAAGTTCCAACGTCGACCACGCCTGACTGAAGCGCTGTCTTGGCCAGGCACGTCACCCTGCGCAGAACCTCTGCTTACAAAAGGCTCCTCACAGGAGCGCCTGGTGTGTTGCGTGGCTCTCTTGGAGCTGAGCAGAAGGTGCTGCTCCACAGGCTGGGTTTGCACGTAGAAACTGGATCCTGAGGGCTGAAGCATTATTGGTCCCTTTGGAACAGGAGGCTTGGGGCCAGAAAACTGAAGGTAAAGCACGGGGGCGGGGGTGGGCGGGCACCCATCTTGGGCACCCCGCAGGAACTCCTTGGGAGGAAGCGTGAGTTTGCTCCAAAGAAACAGTGTGCCTGCCACTCCTTGCCAGGAGGTCTTGCAGCAGACCACTTCAGCTAAGGCGAATGTCGGCTGAGCGGCATACTCAAAGTAAGGGGCAGTGTTTCCATCAGCAAACTTGGTGGTCGCAAGTAGACCCGAGGCTTCCACCACTGAAGTGCCGTAGTGCTGGTGTGCCTTTGACGTATCTGAGGACGCTCGCGACTGCACCGTTTTCCGAGGAAAATCACTGTGTACCGAAAGCGTCATCTGTGCCTTCTGAGCACCCTCATGCCTCATGATGGTCTTTGGGCTTTCCTGTTGGTAGGCCGAAGGCCAGGCAGCCATGTGTTTCCTCCGTCGGAGAGCCAGATAGCCACAGCTCAGAAGAATCCTCAGGAAGAGTTTTCTCCCTGGTCTGCTGTGCAATGCAAGGGGACCCCAGTATTAAACCTGAGCTGCACTGGAACAGACACCGCCATGGCAAGGGTTCTCAGAATTCATCGCTGACGTCTTCCCCTCGCAAGCAGCACGTCGACTTCAGATCCAGCTGGAGACATGTGCTCTCAGCCTTTGAAGACGGTCAGGCCTTGGCAAGCTCCACGGTCAGGTAGGCGACACGAAGGCGTTCACTGGCTCAACGCCGTTCACCTCAGGAGGACTCCTGCTTGCCAAAGTGTTGTCATGGAAGGGCCCATGTGTGTGGCATGTGTCTACGTGGCCTGCTACTGAACGTCAGGTACACGAGCTAGGTGTCAACCGTGAAAGTGGAGGGGGACGGGAACGGCACAGTTGGCCCCAGTGACAAACCGGAGAGCTGCGTCCTCAGAGCTGCCGGAGAAACAGTCCTGTTGCCCGTCTTCTATTCACCCCTGGATTACCCTGAGAGGCAACCGGAGGCAGAGTGAATTTTCTTGAACGAACCGGAGTGCGTGCACTTCCTTGCTAGGTTCTCATCCCAAAGCCTTCTTGGCCAGTGGTAAGGAAACTTGCCCGCGTGTTGCAAGGAAGGTCCGTGTTTTCGACGATGAGTGCTTAATGGAACGCCCTGCGGTCGCCAACCTTCTCAACCCTGCGGGAATACCCGGGGAGGAACGGAGACTTGGCCCAAGGAAACAGAATGCTGGCAATTGCTTGCTCGGAGTACCTCCAGCAGAGGAGGTTATCTAGGGCGTAAGTCAGCCGAGCGCCAGACTCAAGGTAAGGTGCAGTGTTTCCTTCCACCAGCACAGTCGCAGTCGGCAGTTTCAACGAGGCCTTCCCGACTGAACTGCTGTAAAGGCTGGTGTGCCTTTCAAGACTCTGAAAGGATGAGGATGCGAGCGTCTGCACCGTATTCCGAGGAAGGTCACTGTGGAGCAGAAGTGGCATCTGTGCCTGCTGAGCAACACCCAGCCACAAGGGTCTTGGGACTCTAGTGTTTTGTATGCAGGAGGCTGGGCAACAACGTTTCTCCTCCATCGGAGAGCTCGATTTGGAGAGCTTAGAGGAAGCCGGAAGAGCACGTTTATAACGGGGCCTCTGGCCAATGCAAGGGGGCCTCCTTTTGTAACCCTGAGCTGCTTTTGGAAAAACACCCTGCTTACACGAGCTCTCGGAATTCATACTTGACCTCTTGCTCCCTGAAGCAGCACCTGGACTTCACCTCTCGAGGGAGAAAGAGGCAGTCGTCCTCCGAAGACTGCTAGGCCTTTGCAAGATGTCCCATGAGCTTAGGCGAAACGAAGGCGTTCACTGGCTCGCGCAGTTCACGTCCGGAGGAACACTGGCTTTCCAAAGTGCTTTCAGCGAAGGGGTACAGTATGTGACATGGGTCTCCTTTGGCCGCCCGGGAACTTCAGCTACATGAGCTGCGTGGCAACCGTGAAGAGGGGGCGGGACGAGAAAAGCGAAATCCGTCCCGTTGGCAAGCCGGGGAGCTGCGTGCTCGGAGCTGCCTGACAACAAGGCCTGCTGCCCGTCTTGTCCTCACCGTAGGAGTTCCCTGGGAGGCAAAGTGAGGAAGAGTGAGTTTTCTCGAAAGAACGAGGGGGTGTGTGCAGTTCCTCACTAGGAGCTCATCCCAAAGCCTTCTTGGCTAGTGGTTAGGAAACCTGCCCCCAGGCCGCCAAAGGAAGGTCCGCGTGTGCCGTGAGAAGTGTTGCAGTGCAGATCTTTCTGAGAAGCCTTAGTGAAGGTACTGCTTTAACACCGGTAGGCCTCTCAGGACTGCAGGCCCGCTCACGCCTGGACCCAGGTCAAGGAAGAACACGTTGTAGCCAAAGTGTCAACTGCGGCTTCTGAGTAACCTGCAGCCCCACGGGTGGTTGGCCTCCACTCTGTGCATGCAGAGGGCAGGGCGACACACGGCTTGCTCCGGCGGAGAGCCAGACCTCCAACTCTGGAAAGCAGTCTTGGTAACAGAGTGGGGGCCGGTGTCACGTGCAATGCCTGTCAGACTCCCGGCTTAGCTATTAGCTGCACTGAATCATACCCGGCGAGTAACAGGGATTCTACGAACTCAAAGCTGACGACCCTTCACCTCCAGCAGAAAGGTGACTTTACAACCAGCCCGAAATGATGGACACCTTTCCCGAAGCACTGCTGGGAGATTGAAAGTTCCAACGTCGACCACGCCTGACTGAAGCGCTGTCTTGGCCAGGCACGTCACCCTGCGCAGAACCTCTGCTTACAAAAGGCTCCTCACAGGAGCGCCTGGTGTGTCGCGTGGCTCTCTTGGAGCTGAGCAGAAGGTGCTGCTCCACAGGCTGGGTTTGCACGTAGAAACTGGATCCTGAGGGCTGAAGCATTATTGGTCCCTTTGGAACAGGAGGCTTGGGGCCAGAAAACTGAAGGTAAAGCACGGGGGCGGGGGTGGGCGGGCACCCATCTTGGGCACCCCGCAGGAACTCCTTGGGAGGAAGCGTGAGTTTGCTCCAAAGAAACAGTGTGCCTGCCACTCCTTGCCAGGAGGTCTTGCAGCAGACCACTTCAGCTAAGGCGAATGTCGGCTGAGCGGCATACTCAAAGTAAGGGGCAGTGTTTCCATCAGCAAACTTGGTGGTCGCAAGTAGACCCGAGGCTTCCACCACTGAAGTGCCGTAGTGCTGGTGTGCCTTTGACGTATCTGAGGACGCTCGCGACTGCACCGTTTTCCGAGGAAAATCACTGTGTACCGAAAGCGTCATCTGTGCCTTCTGAGCACCCTCATGCCTCATGATGGTCTTTGGGCTCTCCTGTTGGTAGGCCGAAGGCCAGGCAGCCATGTGTTTCCTCCGTCGGAGAGCCAGATAGCCAGAGCTCAGAAGAATCCTCAGGAAGAGTTTTCTCCCTGGTCTGCTGTGCAATGCAAGGGGACCCCACTTGGTAAACCTGAGCTGCACTGGAACAGACACCGCCATGGCAAGGGTTCTCAGAATTCATCGCTGACGTCTTCCCCTCGCAAGCAGCACGTCGACTTCAGATCCAGCTGGAGACATGTGCTCTCAGCCTTTGAAGACGGTCAGGCCTTGGCAAGCTCCACGGTCAGGTAGGCGACACGAAGGCGTTCACTGGCTCAACGCCGTTCACCTCAGGAGGACTCCTGCTTGCCAAAGTGTTGTCATGGAAGGGCCCATGTGTGTGGCATGTGTCTACGTGGCCTGCTACTGAACGTCAGGTACACGAGCTAGGTGTCAACCGTGAAAGTGGAGGGGGACGGGAACGGCACAGTTGGCCCCAGTGACAAACCGGAGAGCTGCGTCCTCAGAGCTGCCGGAGAAACAGTCCTGTTGCCCGTCTTCTATTCACCCCTGGATTACCCTGAGAGGCAACCGGAGGCAGAGTGAATTTTCTTGAACGAACCGGAGTGCGTGCACTTCCTTGCTAGGTTCTCATCCCAAAGCCTTCTTGGCCAGTGGTAAGGAAACTTGCCCGCGTGTTGCAAGGAAGGTCCGTGTTTTCGACGATGAGTGCTTAATGGAACGCCCTGCGGTCGCCAACCTTCTCAACCCTGCGGGAATACCCGGGGAGGAACGGAGACTTGGCCCAAGGAAACAGAATGCTGGCAATTGCTTGCTCGGAGTACCTCCAGCAGAGGAGGTTATCTAGGGCGTAAGTCAGCCGAGCGCCAGACTCAAGGTAAGGTGCAGTGTTTCCTTCCACCAGCACAGTCGCAGTCGGCAGTTTCAACGAGGCCTTCCCGACTGAACTGCTGTAAAGGCTGGTGTGCCTTTCAAGACTCTGAAAGGATGAGGATGCGAGCGTCTGCACCGTATTCCGAGGAAGGTCACTGTGGAGCAGAAGTGGCATCTGTGCCTGCTGAGCAACACCCAGCCACAAGGGTCTTGGGACTCTAGTGTTTTGTATGCAGGAGGCTGGGCAACAACGTTTCTCCTCCATCGGAGAGCTCGATTTGGAGAGCTTAGAGGAAGCCGGAAGAGCACGTTTATAACGGGGCCTCTGGCCAATGCAAGGGGGCCTCCTTTTGTAACCCTGAGCTGCTTTTGGAAAAACACCCTGCTTACACGAGCTCTCGGAATTCATACTTGACCTCTTGCTCCCTGAAGCAGCACCTGGACTTCACCTCTCGAGGGAGAAAGAGGCAGTCGTCCTCCGAAGACTGCTAGGCCTTTGCAAGATGTCCCATGAGCTTAGGCGAAACGAAGGCGTTCACTGGCTCGCGCAGTTCACGTCCGGAGGAACACTGGCTTTCCAAAGTGCTTTCAGCGAAGGGGTACAGTATGTGACATGGGTCTCCTTTGGCCGCCCGGGAACTTCAGCTACATGAGCTGCGTGGCAACCGTGAAGAGGGGGCGGGACGAGAAAAGCGAAATCCGTCCCGTTGGCAAGCCGGGGAGCTGCGTGCTCGGAGCTGCCTGACAACAAGGCCTGCTGCCCGTCTTGTCCTCACCGTAGGAGTTCCCTGGGAGGCAAAGTGAGGAAGAGTGAGTTTTCTCGAAAGAACGAGGGGGTGTGTGCAGTTCCTCACTAGGAGCTCATCCCAAAGCCTTCTTGGCTAGTGGTTAGGAAACCTGCCCCCAGGCCGCCAAAGGAAGGTCCGCGTGTGCCGTGAGAAGTGTTGCAGTGCAGATCTTTCTGAGAAGCCTTAGTGAAGGTACTGCTTTAACACCGGTAGGCCTCTCAGGACTGCAGGCCCGCTCACGCCTGGACCCAGGTCAAGGAAGAACACGTTGTAGCCAAAGTGTCAACTGCGGCTTCTGAGTAACCTGCAGCCCCACGGGTGGTTGGCCTCCACTCTGTGCATGCAGAGGGCAGGGCGACACACGGCTTGCTCCGGCGGAGAGCCAGACCTCCAACTCTGGAAAGCAGTCTTGGTAACAGAGTGGGGGCCGGTGTCACGTGCAATGCCTGTCAGACTCCCGGCTTAGCTATTAGCTGCACTGAATCATACCCGGCGAGTAACAGGGATTCTACGAACTCAAAGCTGACGACCCTTCACCTCCAGCAGAAAGGTGACTTTACAACCAGCCCGAAATGATGGACACCTTTCCCGAAGCACTGCTGGGAGATTGAAAGTTCCAACGTCGACCACGCCTGACTGAAGCGCTGTCTTGGCCAGGCACGTCACCCTGCGCAGAACCTCTGCTTACAAAAGGCTCCTCACAGGAGCGCCTGGTGTGTCGCGTGGCTCTCTTGGAGCTGAGCAGAAGGTGCTGCTCCACAGGCTGGGTTTGCACGTAGAAACTGGATCCTGAGGGCTGAAGCATTATTGGTCCCTTTGGAACAGGAGGCTTGGGGCCAGAAAACTGAAGGTAAAGCACGGGGGCGGGGGTGGGCGGGCACCCATCTTGGGCACCCCGCAGGAACTCCTTGGGAGGAAGCGTGAGTTTGCTCCAAAGAAACAGTGTGCCTGCCACTCCTTGCCAGGAGGTCTTGCAGCAGACCACTTCAGCTAAGGCGAATGTCGGCTGAGCGGCATACTCAAAGTAAGGGGCAGTGTTTCCATCAGCAAACTTGGTGGTCGCAAGTAGACCCGAGGCTTCCACCACTGAAGTGCCGTAGTGCTGGTGTGCCTTTGACGTATCTGAGGACGCTCGCGACTGCACCGTTTTCCGAGGAAAATCACTGTGTACCGAAAGCGTCATCTGTGCCTTCTGAGCACCCTCATGCCTCATGATGGTCTTTGGGCTCTCCTGTTGGTAGGCCGAAGGCCAGGCAGCCATGTGTTTCCTCCGTCGGAGAGCCAGATAGCCAGAGCTCAGAAGAATCCTCAGGAAGAGTTTTCTCCCTGGTCTGCTGTGCAATGCAAGGGGACCCCACTTGGTAAACCTGAGCTGCACTGGAACAGACACCGCCATGGCAAGGGTTCTCAGAATTCATCGCTGACGTCTTCCCCTCGCAAGCAGCACGTCGACTTCAGATCCAGCTGGAGACATGTGCTCTCAGCCTTTGAAGACGGTCAGGCCTTGGCAAGCTCCACGGTCAGGTAGGCGACACGAAGGCGTTCACTGGCTCAACGCCGTTCACCTCAGGAGGACTCCTGCTTGCCAAAGTGTTGTCATGGAAGGGCCCATGTGTGTGGCATGTGTCTACGTGGCCTGCTTCTGAACGTCAGGTACACGAGCTAGGTGTCAACCGTGAAAGTGGAGGGGGACGGGAACGGCACAGTTGGCCCCAGTGACAAACCGGAGAGCTGCGTCCTCAGAGCTGCCGGAGAAACAGTCCTGTTGCCCGTCTTCTATTCACCCCTGGATTACCCTGAGAGGCAACCGGAGGCAGAGTGAATTTTCTTGAACGAACCGGAGTGCGTGCACTTCCTTGCTAGGTTCTCATCCCAAAGCCTTCTTGGCCAGTGGTAAGGAAACTTGCCCGCGTGTTGCAAGGAAGGTCCGTGTTTTCGACGATGAGTGCTTAATGGAACGCCCTGCGGTCGCCAACCTTCTCAACCCTGCGGGAATACCCGGGGAGGAACGGAGACTTGGCCCAAGGAAACAGAATGCTGGCAATTGCTTGCTCGGAGTACCTCCAGCAGAGGAGGTTATCTAGGGCGTAAGTCAGCCGAGCGCCAGACTCAAGGTAAGGTGCAGTGTTTCCTTCCACCAGCACAGTCGCAGTCGGCAGTTTCAACGAGGCCTTCCCGACTGAACTGCTGTAAAGGCTGGTGTGCCTTTCAAGACTCTGAAAGGATGAGGATGCGAGCGTCTGCACCGTATTCCGAGGAAGGTCACTGTGGAGCAGAAGTGGCATCTGTGCCTGCTGAGCAACACCCAGCCACAAGGGTCTTGGGACTCTAGTGTTTTGTATGCAGGAGGCTGGGCAACAACGTTTCTCCTCCATCGGAGAGCTCGATTTGGAGAGCTTAGAGGAAGCCGGAAGAGCACGTTTATAACGGGGCCTCTGGCCAATGCAAGGGGGCCTCCTTTTGTAACCCTGAGCTGCTTTTGGAAAAACACCCTGCTTACACGAGCTCTCGGAATTCATACTTGACCTCTTGCTCCCTGAAGCAGCACCTGGACTTCACCTCTCGAGGGAGAAAGAGGCAGTCGTCCTCCGAAGACTGCTAGACCTTTGCAAGATGTCCCATGAGCTTAGGCGAAACGAAGGCGTTCACTGGCTCGCGCAGTTCACGTCCGGAGGAACACTGGCTTTCCAAAGTGCTTTCAGCGAAGGGGTACAGTATGTGACATGGGTCTCCTTTGGCCGCCCGGGAACTTCAGCTACATGAGCTGCGTGGCAACCGTGAAGAGGGGGCGGGACGAGAAAAGCGAAATCCGTCCCGTTGGCAAGCCGGGGAGCTGCGTGCTCGGAGCTGCCTGACAACAAGGCCTGCTGCCCGTCTTGTCCTCACCGTAGGAGTTCCCTGGGAGGCAAAGTGAGGAAGAGTGAGTTTTCTCGAAAGAACGAGGGGGTGTGTGCAGTTCCTCACTAGGAGCTCATCCCAAAGCCTTCTTGGCTAGTGGTTAGGAAACCTGCCCCCATGCCGCCAAAGGAAGGTCCGCGTGTGCCGTGAGAAGTGTTGCAGTGCAGATCTTTCTGAGAAGCCTTAGTGAAGGTACTGCTTTAACACCGGTAGGCCTCTCAGGACTGCAGGCCCGCTCACGCCTGGACCCAGGTCAAGGAAGAACACGTTGTAGCCAAAGTGTCAACTGCGGCTTCTGAGTAACCTGCAGCCCCACGGGTGGTTGGCCTCCACTCTGTGCATGCAGAGGGCAGGGCGACACACGGCTTGCTCCGGCGGAGAGCCAGACCTCCAACTCTGGAAAGCAGTCTTGGTAACAGAGTGGGGGCCGGTGTCACGTGCAATGCCTGTCAGACTCCCGGCTTAGCTATTAGCTGCACTGAATCATACCCGGCGAGTAACAGGGATTCTACGAACTCAAAGCTGACGACCCTTCACCTCCAGCAGAAAGGTGACTTTACAACCAGCCCGAAATGATGGACACCTTTCCCGAAGCACTGCTGGGAGATTGAAAGTTCCAACGTCGACCACGCCTGACTGAAGCGCTGTCTTGGCCAGGCACGTCACCCTGCGCAGAACCTCTGCTTACAAAAGGCTCCTCACAGGAGCGCCTGGTGTGTCGCGTGGCTCTCTTGGAGCTGAGCAGAAGGTGCTGCTCCACAGGCTGGGTTTGCACGTAGAAACTGGATCCTGAGGGCTGAAGCATTATTGGTCCCTTTGGAACAGGAGGCTTGGGGCCAGAAAACTGAAGGTAAAGCACGGGGGCGGGGGTGGGCGGGCACCCATCTTGGGCACCCCGCAGGAACTCCTTGGGAGGAAGCGTGAGTTTGCTCCAAAGAAACAGTGTGCCTGCCACTCCTTGCCAGGAGGTCTTGCAGCAGACCACTTCAGCTAAGGCGAATGTCGGCTGAGCGGCATACTCAAAGTAAGGGGCAGTGTTTCCATCAGCAAACTTGGTGGTCGCAAGTAGACCCGAGGCTTCCACCACTGAAGTGCCGTAGTGCTGGTGTGCCTTTGACGTATCTGAGGACGCTCGCGACTGCACCGTTTTCCGAGGAAAATCACTGTGTACCGAAAGCGTCATCTGTGCCTTCTGAGCACCCTCATGCCTCATGATGGTCTTTGGGCTCTCCTGTTGGTAGGCCGAAGGCCAGGCAGCCATGTGTTTCCTCCGTCGGAGAGCCAGATAGCCAGAGCTCAGAAGAATCCTCAGGAAGAGTTTTCTCCCTGGTCTGCTGTGCAATGCAAGGGGACCCCACTTGGTAAACCTGAGCTGCACTGGAACAGACACCGCCATGGCAAGGGTTCTCAGAATTCATCGCTGACGTCTTCCCCTCGCAAGCAGCACGTCGACTTCAGATCCAGCTGGAGACATGTGCTCTCAGCCTTTGAAGACGGTCAGGCCTTGGCAAGCTCCACGGTCAGGTAGGCGACACGAAGGCGTTCACTGGCTCAACGCCGTTCACCTCAGGAGGACTCCTGCTTGCCAAAGTGTTGTCATGGAAGGGCCCATGTGTGTGGCATGTGTCTACGTGGCCTGCTTCTGAACGTCAGGTACACGAGCTAGGTGTCAACCGTGAAAGTGGAGGGGGACGGGAACGGCACAGTTGGCCCCAGTGACAAACCGGAGAGCTGCGTCCTCAGAGCTGCCGGAGAAACAGTCCTGTTGCCCGTCTTCTATTCACCCCTGGATTACCCTGAGAGGCAACCGGAGGCAGAGTGAATTTTCTTGAACGAACCGGAGTGCGTGCACTTCCTTGCTAGGTTCTCATCCCAAAGCCTTCTTGGCCAGTGGTAAGGAAACTTGCCCGCGTGTTGCAAGGAAGGTCCGTGTTTTCGACGATGAGTGCTTAATGGAACGCCCTGCGGTCGCCAACCTTCTCAACCCTGCGGGAATACCCGGGGAGGAACGGAGACTTGGCCCAAGGAAACAGAATGCTGGCAATTGCTTGCTCGGAGTACCTCCAGCAGAGGAGGTTATCTAGGGCGTAAGTCAGCCGAGCGCCAGACTCAAGGTAAGGTGCAGTGTTTCCTTCCACCAGCACAGTCGCAGTCGGCAGTTTCAACGAGGCCTTCCCGACTGAACTGCTGTAAAGGCTGGTGTGCCTTTCAAGACTCTGAAAGGATGAGGATGCGAGCGTCTGCACCGTATTCCGAGGAAGGTCACTGTGGAGCAGAAGTGGCATCTGTGCCTGCTGAGCAACACCCAGCCACAAGGGTCTTGGGACTCTAGTGTTTTGTATGCAGGAGGCTGGGCAACAACGTTTCTCCTCCATCGGAGAGCTCGATTTGGAGAGCTTAGAGGAAGCCGGAAGAGCACGTTTATAACGGGGCCTCTGGCCAATGCAAGGGGGCCTCCTTTTGTAACCCTGAGCTGCTTTTGGAAAAACACCCTGCTTACACGAGCTCTCGGAATTCATACTTGACCTCTTGCTCCCTGAAGCAGCACCTGGACTTCACCTCTCGAGGGAGAAAGAGGCAGTCGTCCTCCGAAGACTGCTAGGCCTTTGCAAGATGTCCCATGAGCTTAGGCGAAACGAAGGCGTTCACTGGCTCGCGCAGTTCACGTCCGGAGGAACACTGGCTTTCCAAAGTGCTTTCAGCGAAGGGGTACAGTATGTGACATGGGTCTCCTTTGGCCGCCCGGGAACTTCAGCTACATGAGCTGCGTGGCAACCGTGAAGAGGGGGCGGGACGAGAAAAGCGAAATCCGTCCCGTTGGCAAGCCGGGGAGCTGCGTGCTCGGAGCTGCCTGACAACAAGGCCTGCTGCCCGTCTTGTCCTCACCGTAGGAGTTCCCTGGGAGGCAAAGTGAGGAAGAGTGAGTTTTCTCGAAAGAACGAGGGGGGGTGTGTGCAGTTCCTCACTAGGAGCTCATCCCAAAGCCTTCTTGGCTAGTGGTTAGGAAACCTGCCCCCATGCCGCCAAAGGAAGGTCCGCGTGTGCCGTGAGAAGTGTTGCAGTGCAGATCTTTCTGAGAAGCCTTAGTGAAGGTACTGCTTTAACACCGGTAGGCCTCTCAGGACTGCAGGCCCGCTCACGCCTGGACCCAGGTCAAGGAAGAACACGTTGTAGCCAAAGTGTCAACTGCGGCTTCTGAGTAACCTGCAGCCCCACGGGTGGTTGGCCTCCACTCTGTGCATGCAGAGGGCAGGGCGACACACGGCTTGCTCCGGCGGAGAGCCAGACCTCCAACTCTGGAAAGCAGTCTTGGTAAGAGAGTGGGGGCCGGTGTCACGTGCAATGCCTGTCAGACTCCCGGCTTAGCTATTAGCTGCACTGAATCATACCCGGCGAGTAACAGGGATTCTACGAACTCAAAGCTGACGACCCTTCACCTCCAGCAGAAAGGTGACTTTACAACCAGCCCGAAATGATGGACACCTTTCCCGAAGCACTGCTGGGAGATTGAAAGTTCCAACGTCGACCACGCCTGACTGAAGCGCTGTCTTGGCCAGGCACGTCACCCTGCGCAGAACCTCTGCTTACAAAAGGCTCCTCACAGGAGCGCCTGGTGTGTCGCGTGGCTCTCTTGGAGCTGAGCAGAAGGTGCTGCTCCACAGGCTGGGTTTGCACGTAGAAACTGGATCCTGAGGGCTGAAGCATTATTGGTCCCTTTGGAACAGGAGGCTTGGGGCCAGAAAACTGAAGGTAAAGCACGGGGGCGGGGGTGGGCGGGCACCCATCTTGGGCACCCCGCAGGAACTCCTTGGGAGGAAGCGTGAGTTTGCTCCAAAGAAACAGTGTGCCTGCCACTCCTTGCCAGGAGGTCTTGCAGCAGACCACTTCAGCTAAGGCGAATGTCGGCTGAGCGGCATACTCAAAGTAAGGGGCAGTGTTTCCATCAGCAAACTTGGTGGTCGCAAGTAGACCCGAGGCTTCCACCACTGAAGTGCCGTAGTGCTGGTGTGCCTTTGACGTATCTGAGGACGCTCGCGACTGCACCGTTTTCCGAGGAAAATCACTGTGTACCGAAAGCGTCATCTGTGCCTTCTGAGCACCCTCATGCCTCATGATGGTCTTTGGGCTCTCCTGTTGGTAGGCCGAAGGCCAGGCAGCCATGTGTTTCCTCCGTCGGAGAGCCAGATAGCCAGAGCTCAGAAGAATCCTCAGGAAGAGTTTTCTCCCTGGTCTGCTGTGCAATGCAAGGGGACCCCACTTGGTAAACCTGAGCTGCACTGGAACAGACACCGCCATGGCAAGGGTTCTCAGAATTCATCGCTGACGTCTTCCCCTCGCAAGCAGCACGTCGACTTCAGATCCAGCTGGAGACATGTGCTCTCAGCCTTTGAAGACGGTCAGGCCTTGGCAAGCTCCACGGTCAGGTAGGCGACACGAAGGCGTTCACTGGCTCAACGCCGTTCACCTCAGGAGGACTCCTGCTTGCCAAAGTGTTGTCATGGAAGGGCCCATGTGTGTGGCATGTGTCTACGTGGCCTGCTTCTGAACGTCAGGTACACGAGCTAGGTGTCAACCGTGAAAGTGGAGGGGGACGGGAACGGCACAGTTGGCCCCAGTGACAAACCGGAGAGCTGCGTCCTCAGAGCTGCCGGAGAAACAGTCCTGTTGCCCGTCTTCTATTCACCCCTGGATTCCCCTGAGAGGCAACCGGAGGCAGAGTGAATTTTCTTGAACGAACCGGAGTGCGTGCACTTCCTTGCTAGGTTCTCATCCCAAAGCCTTCTTGGCCAGTGGTAAGGAAACTTGCCCGCGTGTTGCAAGGAAGGTCCGTGTTTTCGACGATGAGTGCTTAATGGAACGCCCTGCGGTCGCCAACCTTCTCAACCCTGCGGGAATACCCGGGGAGGAACGGAGACTTGGCCCAAGGAAACAGAATGCTGGCAATTGCTTGCTCGGAGTACCTCCAGCAGAGGAGGTTATCTAGGGCGTAAGTCAGCCGAGCGCCAGACTCAAGGTAAGGTGCAGTGTTTCCTTCCACCAGCACAGTCGCAGTCGGCAGTTTCAACGAGGCCTTCCCGACTGAACTGCTGTAAAGGCTGGTGTGCCTTTCAAGACTCTGAAAGGATGAGGATGCGAGCGTCTGCACCGTATTCCGAGGAAGGTCACTGTGGAGCAGAAGTGGCATCTGTGCCTGCTGAGCAACACCCAGCCACAAGGGTCTTGGGACTCTAGTGTTTTGTATGCAGGAGGCTGGGCAACAACGTTTCTCCTCCATCGGAGAGCTCGATTTGGAGAGCTTAGAGGAAGCCGGAAGAGCACGTTTATAACGGGGCCTCTGGCCAATGCAAGGGGGCCTCCTTTTGTAACCCTGAGCTGCTTTTGGAAAAACACCCTGCTTACACGAGCTCTCGGAATTCATACTTGACCTCTTGCTCCCTGAAGCAGCACCTGGACTTCACCTCTCGAGGGAGAAAGAGGCAGTCGTCCTCCGAAGACTGCTAGGCCTTTGCAAGATGTCCCATGAGCTTAGGCGAAACGAAGGCGTTCACTGGCTCGCGCAGTTCACGTCCGGAGGAACACTGGCTTTCCAAAGTGCTTTCAGCGAAGGGGTACAGTATGTGACATGGGTCTCCTTTGGCCGCCCGGGAACTTCAGCTACATGAGCTGCGTGGCAACCGTGAAGAGGGGGCGGGACGAGAAAAGCGAAATCCGTCCCGTTGGCAAGCCGGGGAGCTGCGTGCTCGGAGCTGCCTGACAACAAGGCCTGCTGCCCGTCTTGTCCTCACCGTAGGAGTTCCCTGGGAGGCAAAGTGAGGAAGAGTGAGTTTTCTCGAAAGAACGAGGGGGGGTGTGTGCAGTTCCTCACTAGGAGCTCATCCCAAAGCCTTCTTGGCTAGTGGTTAGGAAACCTGCCCCCATGCCGCCAAAGGAAGGTCCGCGTGTGCCGTGAGAAGTGTTGCAGTGCAGATCTTTCTGAGAAGCCTTAGTGAAGGTACTGCTTTAACACCGGTAGGCCTCTCAGGACTGCAGGCCCGCTCACGCCTGGACCCAGGTCAAGGAAGAACACGTTGTAGCCAAAGTGTCAACTGCGGCTTCTGAGTAACCTGCAGCCCCACGGGTGGTTGGCCTCCACTCTGTGCATGCAGAGGGCAGGGCGACACACGGCTTGCTCCGGCGGAGAGCCAGACCTCCAACTCTGGAAAGCAGTCTTGGTAACAGAGTGGGGGCCGGTGTCACGTGCAATGCCTGTCAGACTCCCGGCTTAGCTATTAGCTGCACTGAATCATACCCGGCGAGTAACAGGGATTCTACGAACTCAAAGCTGACGACCCTTCACCTCCAGCAGAAAGGTGACTTTACAACCAGCCCGAAATGATGGACACCTTTCCCGAAGCACTGCTGGGAGATTGAAAGTTCCAACGTCGACCACGCCTGACTGAAGCGCTGTCTTGGCCAGGCACGTCACCCTGCGCAGAACCTCTGCTTACAAAAGGCTCCTCACAGGAGCGCCTGGTGTGTTGCGTGGCTCTCTTGGAGCTGAGCAGAAGGTGCTGCTCCACAGGCTGGGTTTGCACGTAGAAACTGGATCCTGAGGGCTGAAGCATTATTGGTCCCTTTGGAACAGGAGGCTTGGGGCCAGAAAACTGAAGGTAAAGCACGGGGGCGGGGGTGGGCGGGCACCCATCTTGGGCACCCCGCAGGAACTCCTTGGGAGGAAGCGTGAGTTTGCTCCAAAGAAACAGTGTGCCTGCCACTCCTTGCCAGGAGGTCTTGCAGCAGACCACTTCAGCTAAGGCGAATGTCGGCTGAGCGGCATACTCAAAGTAAGGGGCAGTGTTTCCATCAGCAAACTTGGTGGTCGCAAGTAGACCCGAGGCTTCCACCACTGAAGTGCCGTAGTGCTGGTGTGCCTTTGACGTATCTGAGGACGCTCGCGACTGCACCGTTTTCCGAGGAAAATCACTGTGTACCGAAAGCGTCATCTGTGCCTTCTGAGCACCCTCATGCCTCATGATGGTCTTTGGGCTTTCCTGTTGGTAGGCCGAAGGCCAGGCAGCCATGTGTTTCCTCCGTCGGAGAGCCAGATAGCCACAGCTCAGAAGAATCCTCAGGAAGAGTTTTCTCCCTGGTCTGCTGTGCAATGCAAGGGGACCCCAGTATTAAACCTGAGCTGCACTGGAACAGACACCGCCATGGCAAGGGTTCTCAGAATTCATCGCTGACGTCTTCCCCTCGCAAGCAGCACGTCGACTTCAGATCCAGCTGGAGACATGTGCTCTCAGCCTTTGAAGACGGTCAGGCCTTGGCAAGCTCCACGGTCAGGTAGGCGACACGAAGGCGTTCACTGGCTCAACGCCGTTCACCTCAGGAGGACTCCTGCTTGCCAAAGTGTTGTCATGGAAGGGCCCATGTGTGTGGCATGTGTCTACGTGGCCTGCTACTGAACGTCAGGTACACGAGCTAGGTGTCAACCGTGAAAGTGGAGGGGGACGGGAACGGCACAGTTGGCCCCAGTGACAAACCGGAGAGCTGCGTCCTCAGAGCTGCCGGAGAAACAGTCCTGTTGCCCGTCTTCTATTCACCCCTGGATTACCCTGAGAGGCAACCGGAGGCAGAGTGAATTTTCTTGAACGAACCGGAGTGCGTGCACTTCCTTGCTAGGTTCTCATCCCAAAGCCTTCTTGGCCAGTGGTAAGGAAACTTGCCCGCGTGTTGCAAGGAAGGTCCGTGTTTTCGACGATGAGTGCTTAATGGAACGCCCTGCGGTCGCCAACCTTCTCAACCCTGCGGGAATACCCGGGGAGGAACGGAGACTTGGCCCAAGGAAACAGAATGCTGGCAATTGCTTGCTCGGAGTACCTCCAGCAGAGGAGGTTATCTAGGGCGTAAGTCAGCCGAGCGCCAGACTCAAGGTAAGGTGCAGTGTTTCCTTCCACCAGCACAGTCGCAGTCGGCAGTTTCAACGAGGCCTTCCCGACTGAACTGCTGTAAAGGCTGGTGTGCCTTTCAAGACTCTGAAAGGATGAGGATGCGAGCGTCTGCACCGTATTCCGAGGAAGGTCACTGTGGAGCAGAAGTGGCATCTGTGCCTGCTGAGCAACACCCAGCCACAAGGGTCTTGGGACTCTAGTGTTTTGTATGCAGGAGGCTGGGCAACAACGTTTCTCCTCCATCGGAGAGCTCGATTTGGAGAGCTTAGAGGAAGCCGGAAGAGCACGTTTATAACGGGGCCTCTGGCCAATGCAAGGGGGCCTCCTTTTGTAACCCTGAGCTGCTTTTGGAAAAACACCCTGCTTACACGAGCTCTCGGAATTCATACTTGACCTCTTGCTCCCTGAAGCAGCACCTGGACTTCACCTCTCGAGGGAGAAAGAGGCAGTCGTCCTCCGAAGACTGCTAGGCCTTTGCAAGATGTCCCATGAGCTTAGGCGAAACGAAGGCGTTCACTGGCTCGCGCAGTTCACGTCCGGAGGAACACTGGCTTTCCAAAGTGCTTTCAGCGAAGGGGTACAGTATGTGACATGGGTCTCCTTTGGCCGCCCGGGAACTTCAGCTACATGAGCTGCGTGGCAACCGTGAAGAGGGGGCGGGACGAGAAAAGCGAAATCCGTCCCGTTGGCAAGCCGGGGAGCTGCGTGCTCGGAGCTGCCTGACAACAAGGCCTGCTGCCCGTCTTGTCCTCACCGTAGGAGTTCCCTGGGAGGCAAAGTGAGGAAGAGTGAGTTTTCTCGAAAGAACGAGGGGGGGTGTGTGCAGTTCCTCACTAGGAGCTCATCCCAAAGCCTTCTTGGCTAGTGGTTAGGAAACCTGCCCCCATGCCGCCAAAGGAAGGTCCGCGTGTGCCGTGAGAAGTGTTGCAGTGCAGATCTTTCTGAGAAGCCTTAGTGAAGGTACTGCTTTAACACCGGTAGGCCTCTCAGGACTGCAGGCCCGCTCACGCCTGGACCCAGGTCAAGGAAGAACACGTTGTAGCCAAAGTGTCAACTGCGGCTTCTGAGTAACCTGCAGCCCCACGGGTGGTTGGCCTCCACTCTGTGCATGCAGAGGGCAGGGCGACACACGGCTTGCTCCGGCGGAGAGCCAGACCTCCAACTCTGGAAAGCAGTCTTGGTAAGAGAGTGGGGGCCGGTGTCACGTGCAATGCCTGTCAGACTCCCGGCTTAGCTATTAGCTGCACTGAATCATACCCGGCGAGTAACAGGGATTCTACGAACTCAAAGCTGACGACCCTTCACCTCCAGCAGAAAGGTGACTTTACAACCAGCCCGAAATGATGGACACCTTTCCCGAAGCACTGCTGGGAGATTGAAAGTTCCAACGTCGACCACGCCTGACTGAAGCGCTGTCTTGGCCAGGCACGTCACCCTGCGCAGAACCTCTGCTTACAAAAGGCTCCTCACAGGAGCGCCTGGTGTGTTGCGTGGCTCTCTTGGAGCTGAGCAGAAGGTGCTGCTCCACAGGCTGGGTTTGCACGTAGAAACTGGATCCTGAGGGCTGAAGCATTATTGGTCCCTTTGGAACAGGAGGCTTGGGGCCAGAAAACTGAAGGTAAAGCACGGGGGCGGGGGTGGGCGGGCACCCATCTTGGGCACCCCGCAGGAACTCCTTGGGAGGAAGCGTGAGTTTGCTCCAAAGAAACAGTGTGCCTGCCACTCCTTGCCAGGAGGTCTTGCAGCAGACCACTTCAGCTAAGGCGAATGTCGGCTGAGCGGCATACTCAAAGTAAGGGGCAGTGTTTCCATCAGCAAACTTGGTGGTCGCAAGTAGACCCGAGGCTTCCACCACTGAAGTGCCGTAGTGCTGGTGTGCCTTTGACGTATCTGAGGACGCTCGCGACTGCACCGTTTTCCGAGGAAAATCACTGTGTACCGAAAGCGTCATCTGTGCCTTCTGAGCACCCTCATGCCTCATGATGGTCTTTGGGCCTTCCTGTTGGTAGGCCGAAGGCCAGGCAGCCATGTGTTTCCTCCGTCGGAGAGCCAGATAGCCACAGCTCAGAAGAATCCTCAGGAAGAGTTTTCTCCCTGGTCTGCTGTGCAATGCAAGGGGACCCCAGTATTAAACCTGAGCTGCACTGGAACAGACACCGCCATGGCAAGGGTTCTCAGAATTCATCGCTGACGTCTTCCCCTCGCAAGCAGCACGTCGACTTCAGATCCAGCTGGAGACATGTGCTCTCAGCCTTTGAAGACGGTCAGGCCTTGGCAAGCTCCACGGTCAGGTAGGCGACACGAAGGCGTTCACTGGCTCAACGCCGTTCACCTCAGGAGGACTCCTGCTTGCCAAAGTGTTGTCATGGAAGGGCCCATGTGTGTGGCATGTGTCTACGTGGCCTGCTACTGAACGTCAGGTACACGAGCTAGGTGTCAACCGTGAAAGTGGAGGGGGACGGGAACGGCACAGTTGGCCCCAGTGACAAACCGGAGAGCTGCGTCCTCAGAGCTGCCGGAGAAACAGTCCTGTTGCCCGTCTTCTATTCACCCCTGGATTACCCTGAGAGGCAACCGGAGGCAGAGTGAATTTTCTTGAACGAACCGGAGTGCGTGCACTTCCTTGCTAGGTTCTCATCCCAAAGCCTTCTTGGCCAGTGGTAAGGAAACTTGCCCGCGTGTTGCAAGGAAGGTCCGTGTTTTCGACGATGAGTGCTTAATGGAACGCCCTGCGGTCGCCAACCTTCTCAACCCTGCGGGAATACCCGGGGAGGAACGGAGACTTGGCCCAAGGAAACAGAATGCTGGCAATTGCTTGCTCGGAGTACCTCCAGCAGAGGAGGTTATCTAGGGCGTAAGTCAGCCGAGCGCCAGACTCAAGGTAAGGTGCAGTGTTTCCTTCCACCAGCACAGTCGCAGTCGGCAGTTTCAACGAGGCCTTCCCGACTGAACTGCTGTAAAGGCTGGTGTGCCTTTCAAGACTCTGAAAGGATGAGGATGCGAGCGTCTGCACCGTATTCCGAGGAAGGTCACTGTGGAGCAGAAGTGGCATCTGTGCCTGCTGAGCAACACCCAGCCACAAGGGTCTTGGGACTCTAGTGTTTTGTATGCAGGAGGCTGGGCAACAACGTTTCTCCTCCATCGGAGAGCTCGATTTGGAGAGCTTAGAGGAAGCCGGAAGAGCACGTTTATAACGGGGCCTCTGGCCAATGCAAGGGGGCCTCCTTTTGTAACCCTGAGCTGCTTTTGGAAAAACACCCTGCTTACACGAGCTCTCGGAATTCATACTTGACCTCTTGCTCCCTGAAGCAGCACCTGGACTTCACCTCTCGAGGGAGAAAGAGGCAGTCGTCCTCCGAAGACTGCTAGGCCTTTGCAAGATGTCCCATGAGCTTAGGCGAAACGAAGGCGTTCACTGGCTCGCGCAGTTCACGTCCGGAGGAACACTGGCTTTCCAAAGTGCTTTCAGCGAAGGGGTACAGTATGTGACATGGGTCTCCTTTGGCCGCCCGGGAACTTCAGCTACATGAGCTGCGTGGCAACCGTGAAGAGGGGGCGGGACGAGAAAAGCGAAATCCGTCCCGTTGGCAAGCCGGGGAGCTGCGTGCTCGGAGCTGCCTGACAACAAGGCCTGCTGCCCGTCTTGTCCTCACCGTAGGAGTTCCCTGGGAGGCAAAGTGAGGAAGAGTGAGTTTTCTCGAAAGAACGACGGGGTGTGTGCAGTTCCTCACTAGGAACTCATCCCAAAGCCTTCTTGGCTAGTGGTTAGGAAACCTGCCCCCATGCCGCCAAAGGAAGGTCCGCGTGTGCCGTGAGAAGTGTTGCAGTGCAGATCTTTCTGAGAAGCCTTAGTGAAGGTACTGCTTTAACACCGGTAGGCCTCTCAGGACTGCAGGCTCGCTCACGCCTGGACCCAGGTCAAGGAAGAACACGTTGTAGCCAAAGTGTCAACTGCGGCTTCTGAGTAACCTGCAGCCCCACGGGTGGTTGGCCTCCACTCTGTGCATGCAGAGGGCAGGGCGACACACGGCTTGCTCCGGCGGAGAGCCAGACCTCCAACTCTGGAAAGCAGTCTTGGTAACAGAGTGGGGGCCGGTGTCACGTGCAATGCCTGTCAGACTCCCGGCTTAGCTATTAGCTGCACTGAATCATACCCGGCGAGTAACAGGGATTCTACGAACTCAAAGCTGACGACCCTTCACCTCCAGCAGAAAGGTGACTTTACAACCAGCCCGAAATGATGGACACCTTTCCCGAAGCACTGCTGGGAGATTGAAAGTTCCAACGTCGACCACGCCTGACTGAAGCGCTGTCTTGGCCAGGCACGTCACCCTGCGCAGAACCTCTGCTTACAAAAGGCTCCTCACAGGAGCGCCTGGTGTGTTGCGTGGCTCTCTTGGAGCTGAGCAGAAGGTGCTGCTCCACAGGCTGGGTTTGCACGTAGAAACTGGATCCTGAGGGCTGAAGCATTATTGGTCCCTTTGGAACAGGAGGCTTGGGGCCAGAAAACTGAAGGTAAAGCACGGGGGCGGGGGTGGGCGGGCACCCATCTTGGGCACCCCGCAGGAACTCCTTGGGAGGAAGCGTGAGTTTGCTCCAAAGAAACAGTGTGCCTGCCACTCCTTGCCAGGAGGTCTTGCAGCAGACCACTTCAGCTAAGGCGAATGTCGGCTGAGCGGCATACTCAAAGTAAGGGGCAGTGTTTCCATCAGCAAACTTGGTGGTCGCAAGTAGACCCGAGGCTTCCACCACTGAAGTGCCGTAGTGCTGGTGTGCCTTTGACGTATCTGAGGACGCTCGCGACTGCACCGTTTTCCGAGGAAAATCACTGTGTACCGAAAGCGTCATCTGTGCCTTCTGAGCACCCTCATGCCTCATGATGGTCTTTGGGCCTTCCTGTTGGTAGGCCGAAGGCCAGGCAGCCATGTGTTTCCTCCGTCGGAGAGCCAGATAGCCACAGCTCAGAAGAATCCTCAGGAAGAGTTTTCTCCCTGGTCTGCTGTGCAATGCAAGGGGACCCCAGTATTAAACCTGAGCTGCACTGGAACAGACACCGCCATGGCAAGGGTTCTCAGAATTCATCGCTGACGTCTTCCCCTCGCAAGCAGCACGTCGACTTCAGATCCAGCTGGAGACATGTGCTCTCAGCCTTTGAAGACGGTCAGGCCTTGGCAAGCTCCACGGTCAGGTAGGCGACACGAAGGCGTTCACTGGCTCAACGCCGTTCACCTCAGGAGGACTCCTGCTTGCCAAAGTGTTGTCATGGAAGGGCCCATGTGTGTGGCATGTGTCTACGTGGCCTGCTACTGAACGTCAGGTACACGAGCTAGGTGTCAACCGTGAAAGTGGAGGGGGACGGGAACGGCACAGTTGGCCCCAGTGACAAACCGGAGAGCTGCGTCCTCAGAGCTGCCGGAGAAACAGTCCTGTTGCCCGTCTTCTATTCACCCCTGGATTACCCTGAGAGGCAACCGGAGGCAGAGTGAATTTTCTTGAACGAACCGGAGTGCGTGCACTTCCTTGCTAGGTTCTCATCCCAAAGCCTTCTTGGCCAGTGGTAAGGAAACTTGCCCGCGTGTTGCAAGGAAGGTCCGTGTTTTCGACGATGAGTGCTTAATGGAACGCCCTGCGGTCGCCAACCTTCTCAACCCTGCGGGAATACCCGGGGAGGAACGGAGACTTGGCCCAAGGAAACAGAATGCTGGCAATTGCTTGCTCGGAGTACCTCCAGCAGAGGAGGTTATCTAGGGCGTAAGTCAGCCGAGCGCCAGACTCAAGGTAAGGTGCAGTGTTTCCTTCCACCAGCACAGTCGCAGTCGGCAGTTTCAACGAGGCCTTCCCGACTGAACTGCTGTAAAGGCTGGTGTGCCTTTCAAGACTCTGAAAGGATGAGGATGCGAGCGTCTGCACCGTATTCCGAGGAAGGTCACTGTGGAGCAGAAGTGGCATCTGTGCCTGCTGAGCAACACCCAGCCACAAGGGTCTTGGGACTCTAGTGTTTTGTATGCAGGAGGCTGGGCAACAACGTTTCTCCTCCATCGGAGAGCTCGATTTGGAGAGCTTAGAGGAAGCCGGAAGAGCACGTTTATAACGGGGCCTCTGGCCAATGCAAGGGGGCCTCCTTTTGTAACCCTGAGCTGCTTTTGGAAAAACACCCTGCTTACACGAGCTCTCGGAATTCATACTTGACCTCTTGCTCCCTGAAGCAGCACCTGGACTTCACCTCTCGAGGGAGAAAGAGGCAGTCGTCCTCCGAAGACTGCTAGGCCTTTGCAAGATGTCCCATGAGCTTAGGCGAAACGAAGGCGTTCACTGGCTCGCGCAGTTCACGTCCGGAGGAACACTGGCTTTCCAAAGTGCTTTCAGCGAAGGGGTACAGTATGTGACATGGGTCTCCTTTGGCCGCCCGGGAACTTCAGCTACATGAGCTGCGTGGCAACCGTGAAGAGGGGGCGGGACGAGAAAAGCGAAATCCGTCCCGTTGGCAAGCCGGGGAGCTGCGTGCTCGGAGCTGCCTGACAACAAGGCCTGCTGCCCGTCTTGTCCTCACCGTAGGAGTTCCCTGGGAGGCAAAGTGAGGAAGAGTGAGTTTTCTCGAAAGAACGAGGGGGTGTGTGCAGTTCCTCACTAGGAGCTCATCCCAAAGCCTTCTTGGCTAGTGGTTAGGAAACCTGCCCCCAGGCCGCCAAAGGAAGGTCCGCGTGTGCCGTGAGAAGTGTTGCAGTGCAGATCTTTCTGAGAAGCCTTAGTGAAGGTACTGCTTTAACACCGGTAGGCCTCTCAGGACTGCAGGCCCGCTCACGCCTGGACCCAGGTCAAGGAAGAACACGTTGTAGCCAAAGTGTCAACTGCGGCTTCTGAGTAACCTGCAGCCCCACGGGTGGTTGGCCTCCACTCTGTGCATGCAGAGGGCAGGGCGACACACGGCTTGCTCCGGCGGAGAGCCAGACCTCCAACTCTGGAAAGCAGTCTTGGTAAGAGAGTGGGGGCCGGTGTCACGTGCAATGCCTGTCAGACTCCCGGCTTAGCTATTAGCTGCACTGAATCATACCCGGCGAGTAACAGGGATTCTACGAACTCAAAGCTGACGACCCTTCACCTCCAGCAGAAAGGTGACTTTACAACCAGCCCGAAATGATGGACACCTTTCCCGAAGCACTGCTGGGAGATTGAAAGTTCCAACGTCGACCACGCCTGACTGAAGCGCTGTCTTGGCCAGGCACGTCACCCTGCGCAGAACCTCTGCTTACAAAAGGCTCCTCACAGGAGCGCCTGGTGTGTCGCGTGGCTCTCTTGGAGCTGAGCAGAAGGTGCTGCTCCACAGGCTGGGTTTGCACGTAGAAACTGGATCCTGAGGGCTGAAGCATTATTGGTCCCTTTGGAACAGGAGGCTTGGGGCCAGAAAACTGAAGGTAAAGCACGGGGGCGGGGGTGGGCGGGCACCCATCTTGGGCACCCCGCAGGAACTCCTTGGGAGGAAGCGTGAGTTTGCTCCAAAGAAACAGTGTGCCTGCCACTCCTTGCCAGGAGGTCTTGCAGCAGACCACTTCAGCTAAGGCGAATGTCGGCTGAGCGGCATACTCAAAGTAAGGGGCAGTGTTTCCATCAGCAAACTTGGTGGTCGCAAGTAGACCCGAGGCTTCCACCACTGAAGTGCCGTAGTGCTGGTGTGCCTTTGACGTATCTGAGGACGCTCGCGACTGCACCGTTTTCCGAGGAAAATCACTGTGTACCGAAAGCGTCATCTGTGCCTTCTGAGCACCCTCATGCCTCATGATGGTCTTTGGGCTCTCCTGTTGGTAGGCCGAAGGCCAGGCAGCCATGTGTTTCCTCCGTCGGAGAGCCAGATAGCCAGAGCTCAGAAGAATCCTCAGGAAGAGTTTTCTCCCTGGTCTGCTGTGCAATGCAAGGGGACCCCACTTGGTAAACCTGAGCTGCACTGGAACAGACACCGCCATGGCAAGGGTTCTCAGAATTCATCGCTGATGTCTTCCCCTCGCAAGCAGCACGTCGACTTCAGATCCAGCTGGAGACATGTGCTCTCAGCCTTTGAAGACGGTCAGGCCTTGGCAAGCTCCACGGTCAGGTAGGCGACACGAAGGCGTTCACTGGCTCAACGCCGTTCACCTCAGGAGGACTCCTGCTTGCCAAAGTGTTGTCATGGAAGGGCCCATGTGTGTGGCATGTGTCTACGTGGCCTGCTTCTGAACGTCAGGTACACGAGCTAGGTGTCAACCGTGAAAGTGGAGGGGGACGGGAACGGCACAGTTGGCCCCAGTGACAAACCGGAGAGCTGCGTCCTCAGAGCTGCCGGAGAAACAGTCCTGTTGCCCGTCTTCTATTCACCCCTGGATTACCCTGAGAGGCAACCGGAGGCAGAGTGAATTTTCTTGAACGAACCGGAGTGCGTGCACTTCCTTGCTAGGTTCTCATCCCAAAGCCTTCTTGGCCAGTGGTAAGGAAACTTGCCCGCGTGTTGCAAGGAAGGTCCGTGTTTTCGACGATGAGTGCTTAATGGAACGCCCTGCGGTCGCCAACCTTCTCAACCCTGCGGGAATACCCGGGGAGGAACGGAGACTTGGCCCAAGGAAACAGAATGCTGGCAATTGCTTGCTCGGAGTACCTCCAGCAGAGGAGGTTATCTAGGGCGTAAGTCAGCCGAGCGCCAGACTCAAGGTAAGGTGCAGTGTTTCCTTCCACCAGCACAGTCGCAGTCGGCAGTTTCAACGAGGCCTTCCCGACTGAACTGCTGTAAAGGCTGGTGTGCCTTTCAAGACTCTGAAAGGATGAGGATGCGAGCGTCTGCACCGTATTCCGAGGAAGGTCACTGTGGAGCAGAAGTGGCATCTGTGCCTGCTGAGCAACACCCAGCCACAAGGGTCTTGGGACTCTAGTGTTTTGTATGCAGGAGGCTGGGCAACAACGTTTCTCCTCCATCGGAGAGCTCGATTTGGAGAGCTTAGAGGAAGCCGGAAGAGCACGTTTATAACGGGGCCTCTGGCCAATGCAAGGGGGACTCCTTTTGTAACCCTGAGCTGCTTTTGGAAAAACACCCTGCTTACACGAGCTCTCGGAATTCATACTTGACCTCTTGCTCCCTGAAGCAGCACCTGGACTTCACCTCTCGAGGGAGAAAGAGGCAGTCGTCCTCCGAAGACTGCTAGGCCTTTGCAAGATGTCCCATGAGCTTAGGCGAAACGAAGGCGTTCACTGGCTCGTGCAGTTCACGTCCGGAGGAACACTGGCTTTCCAAAGTGCTTTCAGCGAAGGGGTACAGTATGTGACATGGGTCTCCTTTGGCCGCCCGGGAACTTCAGCTACATGAGCTGCGTGGCAACCGTGAAGAGGGGGCGGGACGAGAAAAGCGAAATCCGTCCCGTTGGCAAGCCGGGGAGCTGCGTGCTCGGAGCTGCCTGACAACAAGGCCTGCTGCCCGTCTTGTCCTCACCGTAGGAGTTCCCTGGGAGGCAAAGTGAGGAAGAGTGAGTTTTCTCGAAAGAACGAGGGGGGGTGTGTGCAGTTCCTCACTAGGAGCTCATCCCAAAGCCTTCTTGGCTAGTGGTTAGGAAACCTGCCCCCATGCCGCCAAAGGAAGGTCCGCGTGTGCCGTGAGAAGTGTTGCAGTGCAGATCTTTCTGAGAAGCCTTAGTGAAGGTACTGCTTTAACACCGGTAGGCCTCTCAGGACTGCAGGCCCGCTCACGCCTGGACCCAGGTCAAGGAAGAACACGTTGTAGCCAAAGTGTCAACTGCGGCTTCTGAGTAACCTGCAGCCCCACGGGTGGTTGGCCTCCACTCTGTGCATGCAGAGGGCAGGGCGACACACGGCTTGCTCCGGCGGAGAGCCAGACCTCCAACTCTGGAAAGCAGTCTTGGTAAGAGAGTGGGGGCCGGTGTCACGTGCAATGCCTGTCAGACTCCCGGCTTAGCTATTAGCTGCACTGAATCATACCCGGCGAGTAACAGGGATTCTACGAACTCAAAGCTGACGACCCTTCACCTCCAGCAGAAAGGTGACTTTACAACCAGCCCGAAATGATGGACACCTTTCCCGAAGCACTGCTGGGAGATTGAAAGTTCCAACGTCGACCACGCCTGACTGAAGCGCTGTCTTGGCCAGGCACGTCACCCTGCGCAGAACCTCTGCTTACAAAAGGCTCCTCACAGGAGCGCCTGGTGTGTTGCGTGGCTCTCTTGGAGCTGAGCAGAAGGTGCTGCTCCACAGGCTGGGTTTGCACGTAGAAACTGGATCCTGAGGGCTGAAGCATTATTGGTCCCTTTGGAACAGGAGGCTTGGGGCCAGAAAACTGAAGGTAAAGCACGGGGGCGGGGGTGGGCGGGCACCCATCTTGGGCACCCCGCAGGAACTCCTTGGGAGGAAGCGTGAGTTTGCTCCAAAGAAACAGTGTGCCTGCCACTCCTTGCCAGGAGGTCTTGCAGCAGACCACTTCAGCTAAGGCGAATGTCGGCTGAGCGGCATACTCAAAGTAAGGGGCAGTGTTTCCATCAGCAAACTTGGTGGTCGCAAGTAGACCCGAGGCTTCCACCACTGAAGTGCCGTAGTGCTGGTGTGCCTTTGACGTATCTGAGGACGCTCGCGACTGCACCGTTTTCCGAGGAAAATCACTGTGTACCGAAAGCGTCATCTGTGCCTTCTGAGCACCCTCATGCCTCATGATGGTCTTTGGGCCTTCCTGTTGGTAGGCCGAAGGCCAGGCAGCCATGTGTTTCCTCCGTCGGAGAGCCAGATAGCCACAGCTCAGAAGAATCCTCAGGAAGAGTTTTCTCCCTGGTCTGCTGTGCAATGCAAGGGGACCCCAGTATTAAACCTGAGCTGCACTGGAACAGACACCGCCATGGCAAGGGTTCTCAGAATTCATCGCTGACGTCTTCCCCTCGCAAGCAGCACGTCGACTTCAGATCCAGCTGGAGACATGTGCTCTCAGCCTTTGAAGACGGTCAGGCCTTGGCAAGCTCCACGGTCAGGTAGGCGACACGAAGGCGTTCACTGGCTCAACGCCGTTCACCTCAGGAGGACTCCTGCTTGCCAAAGTGTTGTCATGGAAGGGCCCATGTGTGTGGCATGTGTCTACGTGGCCTGCTACTGAACGTCAGGTACACGAGCTAGGTGTCAACCGTGAAAGTGGAGGGGGACGGGAACGGCACAGTTGGCCCCAGTGACAAACCGGAGAGCTGCGTCCTCAGAGCTGCCGGAGAAACAGTCCTGTTGCCCGTCTTCTATTCACCCCTGGATTACCCTGAGAGGCAACCGGAGGCAGAGTGAATTTTCTTGAACGAACCGGAGTGCGTGCACTTCCTTGCTAGGTTCTCATCCCAAAGCCTTCTTGGCCAGTGGTAAGGAAACTTGCCCGCGTGTTGCAAGGAAGGTCCGTGTTTTCGACGATGAGTGCTTAATGGAACGCCCTGCGGTCGCCAACCTTCTCAACCCTGCGGGAATACCCGGGGAGGAACGGAGACTTGGCCCAAGGAAACAGAATGCTGGCAATTGCTTGCTCGGAGTACCTCCAGCAGAGGAGGTTATCTAGGGCGTAAGTCAGCCGAGCGCCAGACTCAAGGTAAGGTGCAGTGTTTCCTTCCACCAGCACAGTCGCAGTCGGCAGTTTCAACGAGGCCTTCCCGACTGAACTGCTGTAAAGGCTGGTGTGCCTTTCAAGACTCTGAAAGGATGAGGATGCGAGCGTCTGCACCGTATTCCGAGGAAGGTCACTGTGGAGCAGAAGTGGCATCTGTGCCTGCTGAGCAACACCCAGCCACAAGGGTCTTGGGACTCTAGTGTTTTGTATGCAGGAGGCTGGGCAACAACGTTTCTCCTCCATCGGAGAGCTCGATTTGGAGAGCTTAGAGGAAGCCGGAAGAGCACGTTTATAACGGGGCCTCTGGCCAATGCAAGGGGGCCTCCTTTTGTAACCCTGAGCTGCTTTTGGAAAAACACCCTGCTTACACGAGCTCTCGGAATTCATACTTGACCTCTTGCTCCCTGAAGCAGCACCTGGACTTCACCTCTCGAGGGAGAAAGAGGCAGTCGTCCTCCGAAGACTGCTAGGCCTTTGCAAGATGTCCCATGAGCTTAGGCGAAACGAAGGCGTTCACTGGCTCGCGCAGTTCACGTCCGGAGGAACACTGGCTTTCCAAAGTGCTTTCAGCGAAGGGGTACAGTATGTGACATGGGTCTCCTTTGGCCGCCCGGGAACTTCAGCTACATGAGCTGCGTGGCAACCGTGAAGAGGGGGCGGGACGAGAAAAGCGAAATCCGTCCCGTTGGCAAGCCGGGGAGCTGCGTGCTCGGAGCTGCCTGACAACAAGGCCTGCTGCCCGTCTTGTCCTCACCGTAGGAGTTCCCTGGGAGGCAAAGTGAGGAAGAGTGAGTTTTCTCGAAAGAACGAGGGGGTGTGTGCAGTTCCTCACTAGGAGCTCATCCCAAAGCCTTCTTGGCTAGTGGTTAGGAAACCTGCCCCCAGGCCGCCAAAGGAAGGTCCGCGTGTGCCGTGAGAAGTGTTGCAGTGCAGATCTTTCTGAGAAGCCTTAGTGAAGGTACTGCTTTAACACCGGTAGGCCTCTCAGGACTGCAGGCCCGCTCACGCCTGGACCCAGGTCAAGGAAGAACACGTTGTAGCCAAAGTGTCAACTGCGGCTTCTGAGTAACCTGCAGCCCCACGGGTGGTTGGCCTCCACTCTGTGCATGCAGAGGGCAGGGCGACACACGGCTTGCTCCGGCGGAGAGCCAGACCTCCAACTCTGGAAAGCAGTCTTGGTAAGAGAGTGGGGGCCGGTGTCACGTGCAATGCCTGTCAGACTCCCGGCTTAGCTATTAGCTGCACTGAATCATACCCGGCGAGTAACAGGGATTCTACGAACTCAAAGCTGACGACCCTTCACCTCCAGCAGAAAGGTGACTTTACAACCAGCCCGAAATGATGGACACCTTTCCCGAAGCACTGCTGGGAGATTGAAAGTTCCAACGTCGACCACGCCTGACTGAAGCGCTGTCTTGGCCAGGCACGTCACCCTGCGCAGAACCTCTGCTTACAAAAGGCTCCTCACAGGAGCGCCTGGTGTGTCGCGTGGCTCTCTTGGAGCTGAGCAGAAGGTGCTGCTCCACAGGCTGGGTTTGCACGTAGAAACTGGATCCTGAGGGCTGAAGCATTATTGGTCCCTTTGGAACAGGAGGCTTGGGGCCAGAAAACTGAAGGTAAAGCACGGGGGCGGGGGTGGGCGGGCACCCATCTTGGGCACCCCGCAGGAACTCCTTGGGAGGAAGCGTGAGTTTGCTCCAAAGAAACAGTGTGCCTGCCACTCCTTGCCAGGAGGTCTTGCAGCAGACCACTTCAGCTAAGGCGAATGTCGGCTGAGCGGCATACTCAAAGTAAGGGGCAGTGTTTCCATCAGCAAACTTGGTGGTCGCAAGTAGACCCGAGGCTTCCACCACTGAAGTGCCGTAGTGCTGGTGTGCCTTTGACGTATCTGAGGACGCTCGCGACTGCACCGTTTTCTGAGGAAAATCACTGTGTACCGAAAGCGTCATCTGTGCCTTCTGAGCACCCTCATGCCTCATGATGGTCTTTGGGCTCTCCTGTTGGTAGGCCGAAGGCCAGGCAGCCATGTGTTTCCTCCGTCGGAGAGCCAGATAGCCAGAGCTCAGAAGAATCCTCAGGAAGAGTTTTCTCCCTGGTCTGCTGTGCAATGCAAGGGGACCCCACTTGGTAAACCTGAGCTGCACTGGAACAGACACCGCCATGGCAAGGGTTCTCAGAATTCATCGCTGACGTCTTCCCCTCGCAAGCAGCACGTCGACTTCAGATCCAGCTGGAGACATGTGCTCTCAGCCTTTGAAGACGGTCAGGCCTTGGCAAGCTCCACGGTCAGGTAGGCGACACGAAGGCGTTCACTGGCTCAACGCCGTTCACCTCAGGAGGACTCCTGCTTGCCAAAGTGTTGTCATGGAAGGGCCCATGTGTGTGGCATGTGTCTACGTGGCCTGCTTCTGAACGTCAGGTACACGAGCTAGGTGTCAACCGTGAAAGTGGAGGGGGACGGGAACGGCACAGTTGGCCCCAGTGACAAACCGGAGAGCTGCGTCCTCAGAGCTGCCGGAGAAACAGTCCTGTTGCCCGTCTTCTATTCACCCCTGGATTACCCTGAGAGGCAACCGGAGGCAGAGTGAATTTTCTTGAACGAACCGGAGTGCGTGCACTTCCTTGCTAGGTTCTCATCCCAAAGCCTTCTTGGCCAGTGGTAAGGAAACTTGCCCGCGTGTTGCAAGGAAGGTCCGTGTTTTCGACGATGAGTGCTTAATGGAACGCCCTGCGGTCGCCAACCTTCTCAACCCTGCGGGAATACCCGGGGAGGAACGGAGACTTGGCCCAAGGAAACAGAATGCTGGCAATTGCTTGCTCGGAGTACCTCCAGCAGAGGAGGTTATCTAGGGCGTAAGTCAGCCGAGCGCCAGACTCAAGGTAAGGTGCAGTGTTTCCTTCCACCAGCACAGTCGCAGTCGGCAGTTTCAACGAGGCCTTCCCGACTGAACTGCTGTAAAGGCTGGTGTGCCTTTCAAGACTCTGAAAGGATGAGGATGCGAGCGTCTGCACCGTATTCCGAGGAAGGTCACTGTGGAGCAGAAGTGGCATCTGTGCCTGCTGAGCAACACCCAGCCACAAGGGTCTTGGGACTCTAGTGTTTTGTATGCAGGAGGCTGGGCAACAACGTTTCTCCTCCATCGGAGAGCTCGATTTGGAGAGCTTAGAGGAAGCCGGAAGAGCACGTTTATAACGGGGCCTCTGGCCAATGCAAGGGGGCCTCCTTTTGTAACCCTGAGCTGCTTTTGGAAAAACACCCTGCTTACACGAGCTCTCGGAATTCATACTTGACCTCTTGCTCCCTGAAGCAGCACCTGGACTTCACCTCTCGAGGGAGAAAGAGGCAGTCGTCCTCCGAAGACTGCTAGGCCTTTGCAAGATGTCCCATGAGCTTAGGCGAAACGAAGGCGTTCACTGGCTCGCGCAGTTCACGTCCGGAGGAACACTGGCTTTCCAAAGTGCTTTCAGCGAAGGGGTACAGTATGTGACATGGGTCTCCTTTGGCCGCCCGGGAACTTCAGCTACATGAGCTGCGTGGCAACCGTGAAGAGGGGGCGGGACGAGAAAAGCGAAATCCGTCCCGTTGGCAAGCCGGGGAGCTGCGTGCTCGGAGCTGCCTGACAACAAGGCCTGCTGCCCGTCTTGTCCTCACCGTAGGAGTTCCCTGGGAGGCAAAGTGAGGAAGAGTGAGTTTTCTCGAAAGAACGAGGGGGTGTGTGCAGTTCCTCACTAGGAGCTCATCCCAAAGCCTTCTTGGCTAGTGGTTAGGAAACCTGCCCCCAGGCCGCCAAAGGAAGGTCCGCGTGTGCCGTGAGAAGTGTTGCAGTGCAGATCTTTCTGAGAAGCCTTAGTGAAGGTACTGCTTTAACACCGGTAGGCCTCTCAGGACTGCAGGCCCGCTCACGCCTGGACCCAGGTCAAGGAAGAACACGTTGTAGCCAAAGTGTCAACTGCGGCTTCTGAGTAACCTGCAGCCCCACGGGTGGTTGGCCTCCACTCTGTGCATGCAGAGGGCAGGGCGACACACGGCTTGCTCCGGCGGAGAGCCAGACCTCCAACTCTGGAAAGCAGTCTTGGTAAGAGAGTGGGGGCCGGTGTCACGTGCAATGCCTGTCAGACTCCCGGCTTAGCTATTAGCTGCACTGAATCATACCCGGCGAGTAACAGGGATTCTACGAACTCAAAGCTGACGACCCTTCACCTCCAGCAGAAAGGTGACTTTACAACCAGCCCGAAATGATGGACACCTTTCCCGAAGCACTGCTGGGAGATTGAAAGTTCCAACGTCGACCACGCCTGACTGAAGCGCTGTCTTGGCCAGGCACGTCACCCTGCGCAGAACCTCTGCTTACAAAAGGCTCCTCACAGGAGCGCCTGGTGTGTCGCGTGGCTCTCTTGGAGCTGAGCAGAAGGTGCTGCTCCACAGGCTGGGTTTGCACGTAGAAACTGGATCCTGAGGGCTGAAGCATTATTGGTCCCTTTGGAACAGGAGGCTTGGGGCCAGAAAACTGAAGGTAAAGCACGGGGGCGGGGGTGGGCGGGCACCCATCTTGGGCACCCCGCAGGAACTCCTTGGGAGGAAGCGTGAGTTTGCTCCAAAGAAACAGTGTGCCTGCCACTCCTTGCCAGGAGGTCTTGCAGCAGACCACTTCAGCTAAGGCGAATGTCGGCTGAGCGGCATACTCAAAGTAAGGGGCAGTGTTTCCATCAGCAAACTTGGTGGTCGCAAGTAGACCCGAGGCTTCCACCACTGAAGTGCCGTAGTGCTGGTGTGCCTTTGACGTATCTGAGGACGCTCGCGACTGCACCGTTTTCTGAGGAAAATCACTGTGTACCGAAAGCGTCATCTGTGCCTTCTGAGCACCCTCATGCCTCATGATGGTCTTTGGGCTCTCCTGTTGGTAGGCCGAAGGCCAGGCAGCCATGTGTTTCCTCCGTCGGAGAGCCAGATAGCCAGAGCTCAGAAGAATCCTCAGGAAGAGTTTTCTCCCTGGTCTGCTGTGCAATGCAAGGGGACCCCACTTGGTAAACCTGAGCTGCACTGGAACAGACACCGCCATGGCAAGGGTTCTCAGAATTCATCGCTGACGTCTTCCCCTCGCAAGCAGCACGTCGACTTCAGATCCAGCTGGAGACATGTGCTCTCAGCCTTTGAAGACGGTCAGGCCTTGGCAAGCTCCACGGTCAGGTAGGCGACACGAAGGCGTTCACTGGCTCAACGCCGTTCACCTCAGGAGGACTCCTGCTTGCCAAAGTGTTGTCATGGAAGGGCCCATGTGTGTGGCATGTGTCTACGTGGCCTGCTTCTGAACGTCAGGTACACGAGCTAGGTGTCAACCGTGAAAGTGGAGGGGGACGGGAACGGCACAGTTGGCCCCAGTGACAAACCGGAGAGCTGCGTCCTCAGAGCTGCCGGAGAAACAGTCCTGTTGCCCGTCTTCTATTCACCCCTGGATTACCCTGAGAGGCAACCGGAGGCAGAGTGAATTTTCTTGAACGAACCGGAGTGCGTGCACTTCCTTGCTAGGTTCTCATCCCAAAGCCTTCTTGGCCAGTGGTAAGGAAACTTGCCCGCGTGTTGCAAGGAAGGTCCGTGTTTTCGACGATGAGTGCTTAATGGAACGCCCTGCGGTCGCCAACCTTCTCAACCCTGCGGGAATACCCGGGGAGGAACGGAGACTTGGCCCAAGGAAACAGAATGCTGGCAATTGCTTGCTCGGAGTACCTCCAGCAGAGGAGGTTATCTAGGGCGTAAGTCAGCCGAGCGCCAGACTCAAGGTAAGGTGCAGTGTTTCCTTCCACCAGCACAGTCGCAGTCGGCAGTTTCAACGAGGCCTTCCCGACTGAACTGCTGTAAAGGCTGGTGTGCCTTTCAAGACTCTGAAAGGATGAGGATGCGAGCGTCTGCACCGTATTCCGAGGAAGGTCACTGTGGAGCAGAAGTGGCATCTGTGCCTGCTGAGCAACACCCAGCCACAAGGGTCTTGGGACTCTAGTGTTTTGTATGCAGGAGGCTGGGCAACAACGTTTCTCCTCCATCGGAGAGCTCGATTTGGAGAGCTTAGAGGAAGCCGGAAGAGCACGTTTATAACGGGGCCTCTGGCCAATGCAAGGGGGCCTCCTTTTGTAACCCTGAGCTGCTTTTGGAAAAACACCCTGCTTACACGAGCTCTCGGAATTCATACTTGACCTCTTGCTCCCTGAAGCAGCACCTGGACTTCACCTCTCGAGGGAGAAAGAGGCAGTCGTCCTCCGAAGACTGCTAGGCCTTTGCAAGATGTCCCATGAGCTTAGGCGAAACGAAGGCGTTCACTGGCTCGCGCAGTTCACGTCCGGAGGAACACTGGCTTTCCAAAGTGCTTTCAGCGAAGGGGTACAGTATGTGACATGGGTCTCCTTTGGCCGCCCGGGAACTTCAGCTACATGAGCTGCGTGGCAACCGTGAAGAGGGGGCGGGACGAGAAAAGCGAAATCCGTCCCGTTGGCAAGCCGGGGAGCTGCGTGCTCGGAGCTGCCTGACAACAAGGCCTGCTGCCCGTCTTGTCCTCACCGTAGGAGTTCCCTGGGAGGCAAAGTGAGGAAGAGTGAGTTTTCTCGAAAGAACGAGGGGGTGTGTGCAGTTCCTCACTAGGAGCTCATCCCAAAGCCTTCTTGGCTAGTGGTTAGGAAACCTGCCCCCAGGCCGCCAAAGGAAGGTCCGCGTGTGCCGTGAGAAGTGTTGCAGTGCAGATCTTTCTGAGAAGCCTTAGTGAAGGTACTGCTTTAACACCGGTAGGCCTCTCAGGACTGCAGGCCCGCTCACGCCTGGACCCAGGTCAAGGAAGAACACGTTGTAGCCAAAGTGTCAACTGCGGCTTCTGAGTAACCTGCAGCCCCACGGGTGGTTGGCCTCCACTCTGTGCATGCAGAGGGCAGGGCGACACACGGCTTGCTCCGGCGGAGAGCCAGACCTCCAACTCTGGAAAGCAGTCTTGGTAACAGAGTGGGGGCCGGTGTCACGTGCAATGCCTGTCAGACTCCCGGCTTAGCTATTAGCTGCACTGAATCATACCCGGCGAGTAACAGGGATTCTACGAACTCAAAGCTGACGACCCTTCACCTCCAGCAGAAAGGTGACTTTACAACCAGCCCGAAATGATGGACACCTTTCCCGAAGCACTGCTGGGAGATTGAAAGTTCCAACGTCGACCACGCCTGACTGAAGCGCTGTCTTGGCCAGGCACGTCACCCTGCGCAGAACCTCTGCTTACAAAAGGCTCCTCACAGGAGCGCCTGGTGTGTCGCGTGGCTCTCTTGGAGCTGAGCAGAAGGTGCTGCTCCACAGGCTGGGTTTGCACGTAGAAACTGGATCCTGAGGGCTGAAGCATTATTGGTCCCTTTGGAACAGGAGGCTTGGGGCCAGAAAACTGAAGGTAAAGCACGGGGGCGGGGGTGGGCGGGCACCCATCTTGGGCACCCCGCAGGAACTCCTTGGGAGGAAGCGTGAGTTTGCTCCAAAGAAACAGTGTGCCTGCCACTCCTTGCCAGGAGGTCTTGCAGCAGACCACTTCAGCTAAGGCGAATGTCGGCTGAGCGGCATACTCAAAGTAAGGGGCAGTGTTTCCATCAGCAAACTTGGTGGTCGCAAGTAGACCCGAGGCTTCCACCACTGAAGTGCCGTAGTGCTGGTGTGCCTTTGACGTATCTGAGGACGCTCGCGACTGCACCGTTTTCCGAGGAAAATCACTGTGTACCGAAAGCGTCATCTGTGCCTTCTGAGCACCCTCATGCCTCATGATGGTCTTTGGGCTCTCCTGTTGGTAGGCCGAAGGCCAGGCAGCCATGTGTTTCCTCCGTCGGAGAGCCAGATAGCCACAGCTCAGAAGAATCCTCAGGAAGAGTTTTCTCCCTGGTCTGCTGTGCAATGCAAGGGGACCCCACTTGGTAAACCTGAGCTGCACTGGAACAGACACCGCCATGGCAAGGGTTCTCAGAATTCATCGCTGACGTCTTCCCCTCGCAAGCAGCACGTCGACTTCAGATCCAGCTGGAGACATGTGCTCTCAGCCTTTGAAGACGGTCAGGCCTTGGCAAGCTCCACGGTCAGGTAGGCGACACGAAGGCGTTCACTGGCTCAACGCCGTTCACCTCAGGAGGACTCCTGCTTGCCAAAGTGTTGTCATGGAAGGGCCCATGTGTGTGGCATGTGTCTACGTGGCCTGCTTCTGAACGTCAGGTACACGAGCTAGGTGTCAACCGTGAAAGTGGAGGGGGACGGGAACGGCACAGTTGGCCCCAGTGACAAACCGGAGAGCTGCGTCCTCAGAGCTGCCGGAGAAACAGTCCTGTTGCCCGTCTTCTATTCACCCCTGGATTACCCTGAGAGGCAACCGGAGGCAGAGTGAATTTTCTTGAACGAACCGGAGTGCGTGCACTTCCTTGCTAGGTTCTCATCCCAAAGCCTTCTTGGCCAGTGGTAAGGAAACTTGCCCGCGTGTTGCAAGGAAGGTCCGTGTTTTCGACGATGAGTGCTTAATGGAACGCCCTGCGGTCGCCAACCTTCTCAACCCTGCGGGAATACCCGGGGAGGAACGGAGACTTGGCCCAAGGAAACAGAATGCTGGCAATTGCTTGCTCGGAGTACCTCCAGCAGAGGAGGTTATCTAGGGCGTAAGTCAGCCGAGCGCCAGACTCAAGGTAAGGTGCAGTGTTTCCTTCCACCAGCACAGTCGCAGTCGGCAGTTTCAACGAGGCCTTCCCGACTGAACTGCTGTAAAGGCTGGTGTGCCTTTCAAGACTCTGAAAGGATGAGGATGCGAGCGTCTGCACCGTATTCCGAGGAAGGTCACTGTGGAGCAGAAGTGGCATCTGTGCCTGCTGAGCAACACCCAGCCACAAGGGTCTTGGGACTCTAGTGTTTTGTATGCAGGAGGCTGGGCAACAACGTTTCTCCTCCATCGGAGAGCTCGATTTGGAGAGCTTAGAGGAAGCCGGAAGAGCACGTTTATAACGGGGCCTCTGGCCAATGCAAGGGGGCCTCCTTTTGTAACCCTGAGCTGCTTTTGGAAAAACACCCTGCTTACACGAGCTCTCGGAATTCATACTTGACCTCTTGCTCCCTGAAGCAGCACCTGGACTTCACCTCTCGAGGGAGAAAGAGGCAGTCGTCCTCCGAAGACTGCTAGGCCTTTGCAAGATGTCCCATGAGCTTAGGCGAAACGAAGGCGTTCACTGGCTCGCGCAGTTCACGTCCGGAGGAACACTGGCTTTCCAAAGTGCTTTCAGCGAAGGGGTACAGTATGTGACATGGGTCTCCTTTGGCCGCCCGGGAACTTCAGCTACATGAGCTGCGTGGCAACCGTGAAGAGGGGGCGGGACGAGAAAAGCGAAATCCGTCCCGTTGGCAAGCCGGGGAGCTGCGTGCTCGGAGCTGCCTGACAACAAGGCCTGCTGCCCGTCTTGTCCTCACCGTAGGAGTTCCCTGGGAGGCAAAGTGAGGAAGAGTGAGTTTTCTCGAAAGAACGAGGGGGTGTGTGCAGTTCCTCACTAGGAGCTCATCCCAAAGCCTTCTTGGCTAGTGGTTAGGAAACCTGCCCCCAGGCCGCCAAAGGAAGGTCCGCGTGTGCCGTGAGAAGTGTTGCAGTGCAGATCTTTCTGAGAAGCCTTAGTGAAGGTACTGCTTTAACACCGGTAGGCCTCTCAGGACTGCAGGCCCGCTCACGCCTGGACCCAGGTCAAGGAAGAACACGTTGTAGCCAAAGTGTCAACTGCGGCTTCTGAGTAACCTGCAGCCCCACGGGTGGTTGGCCTCCACTCTGTGCATGCAGAGGGCAGGGCGACACACGGCTTGCTCCGGCGGAGAGCCAGACCTCCAACTCTGGAAAGCAGTCTTGGTAACAGAGTGGGGGCCGGTGTCACGTGCAATGCCTGTCAGACTCCCGGCTTAGCTATTAGCTGCACTGAATCATACCCGGCGAGTAACAGGGATTCTACGAACTCAAAGCTGACGACCCTTCACCTCCAGCAGAAAGGTGACTTTACAACCAGCCCGAAATGATGGACACCTTTCCCGAAGCACTGCTGGGAGATTGAAAGTTCCAACGTCGACCACGCCTGACTGAAGCGCTGTCTTGGCCAGGCACGTCACCCTGCGCAGAACCTCTGCTTACAAAAGGCTCCTCACAGGAGCGCCTGGTGTGTCGCGTGGCTCTCTTGGAGCTGAGCAGAAGGTGCTGCTCCACAGGCTGGGTTTGCACGTAGAAACTGGATCCTGAGGGCTGAAGCATTATTGGTCCCTTTGGAACAGGAGGCTTGGGGCCAGAAAACTGAAGGTAAAGCACGGGGGCGGGGGTGGGCGGGCACCCATCTTGGGCACCCCGCAGGAACTCCTTGGGAGGAAGCGTGAGTTTGCTCCAAAGAAACAGTGTGCCTGCCACTCCTTGCCAGGAGGTCTTGCAGCAGACCACTTCAGCTAAGGCGAATGTCGGCTGAGCGGCATACTCAAAGTAAGGGGCAGTGTTTCCATCAGCAAACTTGGTGGTCGCAAGTAGACCCGAGGCTTCCACCACTGAAGTGCCGTAGTGCTGGTGTGCCTTTGACGTATCTGAGGACGCTCGCGACTGCACCGTTTTCCGAGGAAAATCACTGTGTACCGAAAGCGTCATCTGTGCCTTCTGAGCACCCTCATGCCTCATGATGGTCTTTGGGCTCTCCTGTTGGTAGGCCGAAGGCCAGGCAGCCATGTGTTTCCTCCGTCGGAGAGCCAGATAGCCAGAGCTCAGAAGAATCCTCAGGAAGAGTTTTCTCCCTGGTCTGCTGTGCAATGCAAGGGGACCCCACTTGGTAAACCTGAGCTGCACTGGAACAGACACCGCCATGGCAAGGGTTCTCAGAATTCATCGCTGACGTCTTCCCCTCGCAAGCAGCACGTCGACTTCAGATCCAGCTGGAGACATGTGCTCTCAGCCTTTGAAGACGGTCAGGCCTTGGCAAGCTCCACGGTCAGGTAGGCGACACGAAGGCGTTCACTGGCTCAACGCCGTTCACCTCAGGAGGACTCCTGCTTGCCAAAGTGTTGTCATGGAAGGGCCCATGTGTGTGGCATGTGTCTACGTGGCCTGCTTCTGAACGTCAGGTACACGAGCTAGGTGTCAACCGTGAAAGTGGAGGGGGACGGGAACGGCACAGTTGGCCCCAGTGACAAACCGGAGAGCTGCGTCCTCAGAGCTGCCGGAGAAACAGTCCTGTTGCCCGTCTTCTATTCACCCCTGGATTACCCTGAGAGGCAACCGGAGGCAGAGTGAATTTTCTTGAACGAACCGGAGTGCGTGCACTTCCTTGCTAGGTTCTCATCCCAAAGCCTTCTTGGCCAGTGGTAAGGAAACTTGCCCGCGTGTTGCAAGGAAGGTCCGTGTTTTCGACGATGAGTGCTTAATGGAACGCCCTGCGGTCGCCAACCTTCTCAACCCTGCGGGAATACCCGGGGAGGAACGGAGACTTGGCCCAAGGAAACAGAATGCTGGCAATTGCTTGCTCGGAGTACCTCCAGCAGAGGAGGTTATCTAGGGCGTAAGTCAGCCGAGCGCCAGACTCAAGGTAAGGTGCAGTGTTTCCTTCCACCAGCACAGTCGCAGTCGGCAGTTTCAACGAGGCCTTCCCGACTGAACTGCTGTAAAGGCTGGTGTGCCTTTCAAGACTCTGAAAGGATGAGGATGCGAGCGTCTGCACCGTATTCCGAGGAAGGTCACTGTGGAGCAGAAGTGGCATCTGTGCCTGCTGAGCAACACCCAGCCACAAGGGTCTTGGGACTCTAGTGTTTTGTATGCAGGAGGCTGGGCAACAACGTTTCTCCTCCATCGGAGAGCTCGATTTGGAGAGCTTAGAGGAAGCCGGAAGAGCACGTTTATAACGGGGCCTCTGGCCAATGCAAGGGGGCCTCCTTTTGTAACCCTGAGCTGCTTTTGGAAAAACACCCTGCTTACACGAGCTCTCGGAATTCATACTTGACCTCTTGCTCCCTGAAGCAGCACCTGGACTTCACCTCTCGAGGGAGAAAGAGGCAGTCGTCCTCCGAAGACTGCTAGGCCTTTGCAAGATGTCCCATGAGCTTAGGCGAAACGAAGGCGTTCACTGGCTCGCGCAGTTCACGTCCGGAGGAACACTGGCTTTCCAAAGTGCTTTCAGCGAAGGGGTACAGTATGTGACATGGGTCTCCTTTGGCCGCCCGGGAACTTCAGCTACATGAGCTGCGTGGCAACCGTGAAGAGGGGGCGGGACGAGAAAAGCGAAATCCGTCCCGTTGGCAAGCCGGGGAGCTGCGTGCTCGGAGCTGCCTGACAACAAGGCCTGCTGCCCGTCTTGTCCTCACCGTAGGAGTTCCCTGGGAGGCAAAGTGAGGAAGAGTGAGTTTTCTCGAAAGAACGAGGGGGTGTGTGCAGTTCCTCACTAGGAGCTCATCCCAAAGCCTTCTTGGCTAGTGGTTAGGAAACCTGCCCCCAGGCCGCCAAAGGAAGGTCCGCGTGTGCCGTGAGAAGTGTTGCAGTGCAGATCTTTCTGAGAAGCCTTAGTGAAGGTACTGCTTTAACACCGGTAGGCCTCTCAGGACTGCAGGCCCGCTCACGCCTGGACCCAGGTCAAGGAAGAACACGTTGTAGCCAAAGTGTCAACTGCGGCTTCTGAGTAACCTGCAGCCCCACGGGTGGTTGGCCTCCACTCTGTGCATGCAGAGGGCAGGGCGACACACGGCTTGCTCCGGCGGAGAGCCAGACCTCCAACTCTGGAAAGCAGTCTTGGTAACAGAGTGGGGGCCGGTGTCACGTGCAATGCCTGTCAGACTCCCGGCTTAGCTATTAGCTGCACTGAATCATACCCGGCGAGTAACAGGGATTCTACGAACTCAAAGCTGACGACCCTTCACCTCCAGCAGAAAGGTGACTTTACAACCAGCCCGAAATGATGGACACCTTTCCCGAAGCACTGCTGGGAGATTGAAAGTTCCAACGTCGACCACGCCTGACTGAAGCGCTGTCTTGGCCAGGCACGTCACCCTGCGCAGAACCTCTGCTTACAAAAGGCTCCTCACAGGAGCGCCTGGTGTGTCGCGTGGCTCTCTTGGAGCTGAGCAGAAGGTGCTGCTCCACAGGCTGGGTTTGCACGTAGAAACTGGATCCTGAGGGCTGAAGCATTATTGGTCCCTTTGGAACAGGAGGCTTGGGGCCAGAAAACTGAAGGTAAAGCACGGGGGCGGGGGTGGGCGGGCACCCATCTTGGGCACCCCGCAGGAACTCCTTGGGAGGAAGCGTGAGTTTGCTCCAAAGAAACAGTGTGCCTGCCACTCCTTGCCAGGAGGTCTTGCAGCAGACCACTTCAGCTAAGGCGAATGTCGGCTGAGCGGCATACTCAAAGTAAGGGGCAGTGTTTCCATCAGCAAACTTGGTGGTCGCAAGTAGACCCGAGGCTTTCACCACTGAAGTGCCGTAGTGCTGGTGTGCCTTTGACGTATCTGAGGACGCTCGCGACTGCACCGTTTTCCGAGGAAAATCACTGTGTACCGAAAGCGTCATCTGTGCCTTCTGAGCACCCTCATGCCTCATGATGGTCTTTGGGCTCTCCTGTTGGTAGGCCGAAGGCCAGGCAGCCATGTGTTTCCTCCGTCGGAGAGCCAGATAGCCAGAGCTCAGAAGAATCCTCAGGAAGAGTTTTCTCCCTGGTCTGCTGTGCAATGCAAGGGGACCCCACTTGGTAAACCTGAGCTGCACTGGAACAGACACCGCCATGGCAAGGGTTCTCAGAATTCATCGCTGACGTCTTCCCCTCGCAAGCAGCACATCGACTTCAGATCCAGCTGGAGACATGTGCTCTCAGCCTTTGAAGACGGTCAGGCCTTGGCAAGCTCCACGGTCAGGTAGGCGACACGAAGGCGTTCACTGGCTCAACGCCGTTCACCTCAGGAGGACTCCTGCTTGCCAAAGTGTTGTCATGGAAGGGCCCATGTGTGTGGCATGTGTCTACGTGGCCTGCTTCTGAACGTCAGGTACACGAGCTAGGTGTCAACCGTGAAAGTGGAGGGGGACGGGAACGGCACAGTTGGCCCCAGTGACAAACCGGAGAGCTGCGTCCTCAGAGCTGCCGGAGAAACAGTCCTGTTGCCCGTCTTCTATTCACCCCTGGATTACCCTGAGAGGCAACCGGAGGCAGAGTGAATTTTCTTGAACGAACCGGAGTGCGTGCACTTCCTTGCTAGGTTCTCATCCCAAAGCCTTCTTGGCCAGTGGTAAGGAAACTTGCCCGCGTGTTGCAAGGAAGGTCCGTGTTTTCGACGATGAGTGCTTAATGGAACGCCCTGCGGTCGCCAACCTTCTCAACCCTGCGGGAATACCCGGGGAGGAACGGAGACTTGGCCCAAGGAAACAGAATGCTGGCAATTGCTTGCTCGGAGTACCTCCAGCAGAGGAGGTTATCTAGGGCGTAAGTCAGCCGAGCGCCAGACTCAAGGTAAGGTGCAGTGTTTCCTTCCACCAGCACAGTCGCAGTCGGCAGTTTCAACGAGGCCTTCCCGACTGAACTGCTGTAAAGGCTGGTGTGCCTTTCAAGACTCTGAAAGGATGAGGATGCGAGCGTCTGCACCGTATTCCGAGGAAGGTCACTGTGGAGCAGAAGTGGCATCTGTGCCTGCTGAGCAACACCCAGCCACAAGGGTCTTGGGACTCTAGTGTTTTGTATGCAGGAGGCTGGGCAACAACGTTTCTCCTCCATCGGAGAGCTCGATTTGGAGAGCTTAGAGGAAGCCGGAAGAGCACGTTTATAACGGGGCCTCTGGCCAATGCAAGGGGGCCTCCTTTTGTAACCCTGAGCTGCTTTTGGAAAAACACCCTGCTTACACGAGCTCTCGGAATTCATACTTGACCTCTTGCTCCCTGAAGCAGCACCTGGACTTCACCTCTCGAGGGAGAAAGAGGCAGTCGTCCTCCGAAGACTGCTAGGCCTTTGCAAGATGTCCCATGAGCTTAGGCGAAACGAAGGCGTTCACTGGCTCGCGCAGTTCACGTCCGGAGGAACACTGGCTTTCCAAAGTGCTTTCAGCGAAGGGGTACAGTATGTGACATGGGTCTCCTTTGGCCGCCCGGGAACTTCAGCTACATGAGCTGCGTGGCAACCGTGAAGAGGGGGCGGGACGAGAAAAGCGAAATCCGTCCCGTTGGCAAGCCGGGGAGCTGCGTGCTCGGAGCTGCCTGACAACAAGGCCTGCTGCCCGTCTTGTCCTCACCGTAGGAGTTCCCTGGGAGGCAAAGTGAGGAAGAGTGAGTTTTCTCGAAAGAACGAGGGGGTGTGTGCAGTTCCTCACTAGGAGCTCATCCCAAAGCCTTCTTGGCTAGTGGTTAGGAAACCTGCCCCCAGGCCGCCAAAGGAAGGTCCGCGTGTGCCGTGAGAAGTGTTGCAGTGCAGATCTTTCTGAGAAGCCTTAGTGAAGGTACTGCTTTAACACCGGTAGGCCTCTCAGGACTGCAGGCCCGCTCACGCCTGGACCCAGGTCAAGGAAGAACACGTTGTAGCCAAAGTGTCAACTGCGGCTTCTGAGTAACCTGCAGCCCCACGGGTGGTTGGCCTCCACTCTGTGCATGCAGAGGGCAGGGCGACACACGGCTTGCTCCGGCGGAGAGCCAGACCTCCAACTCTGGAAAGCAGTCTTGGTAACAGAGTGGGGGCCGGTGTCACGTGCAATGCCTGTCAGACTCCCGGCTTAGCTATTAGCTGCACTGAATCATACCCGGCGAGTAACAGGGATTCTACGAACTCAAAGCTGACGACCCTTCACCTCCAGCAGAAAGGTGACTTTACAACCAGCCCGAAATGATGGACACCTTTCCCGAAGCACTGCTGGGAGATTGAAAGTTCCAACGTCGACCACGCCTGACTGAAGCGCTGTCGTGGCCAGGCACGTCACCCTGCGCAGAACCTCTGCTTACAAAAGGCTCCTCACAGGAGCGCCTGGTGTGTCGCGTGGCTCTCTTGGAGCTGAGCAGAAGGTGCTGCTCCACAGGCTGGGTTTGCACGTAGAAACTGGATCCTGAGGGCTGAAGCATTATTGGTCCCTTTGGAACAGGAGGCTTGGGGCCAGAAAACTGAAGGTAAAGCACGGGGGCGGGGGTGGGCGGGCACCCATCTTGGGCACCCCGCAGGAACTCCTTGGGAGGAAGCGTGAGTTTGCTCCAAAGAAACAGTGTGCCTGCCACTCCTTGCCAGGAGGTCTTGCAGCAGACCACTTCAGCTAAGGCGAATGTCGGCTGAGCGGCATACTCAAAGTAAGGGGCAGTGTTTCCATCAGCAAACTTGGTGGTCGCAAGTAGACCCGAGGCTTTCACCACTGAAGTGCCGTAGTGCTGGTGTGCCTTTGACGTATCTGAGGACGCTCGCGACTGCACCGTTTTCCGAGGAAAATCACTGTGTACCGAAAGCGTCATCTGTGCCTTCTGAGCACCCTCATGCCTCATGATGGTCTTTGGGCTCTCCTGTTGGTAGGCCGAAGGCCAGGCAGCCATGTGTTTCCTCCGTCGGAGAGCCAGATAGCCACAGCTCAGAAGAATCCTCAGGAAGAGTTTTCTCCCTGGTCTGCTGTGCAATGCAAGGGGACCCCAGTTGGTAAACCTGAGCTGCACTGGAACAGACACCGCCATGGCAAGGGTTCTCAGAATTCATCGCTGACGTCTTCCCCTCGCAAGCAGCACGTCGACTTCAGATCCAGCTGGAGACATGTGCTCTCAGCCTTTGAAGACGGTCAGGCCTTGGCAAGCTCCACGGTCAGGTAGGCGACACGAAGGCGTTCACTGGCTCAACGCCGTTCACCTCAGGAGGACTCCTGCTTGCCAAAGTGTTGTCATGGAAGGGCCCATGTGTGTGGCATGTGTCTACGTGGCCTGCTTCTGAACGTCAGGTACACGAGCTAGGTGTCAACCGTGAAAGTGGAGGGGGACGGGAACGGCACAGTTGGCCCCAGTGACAAACCGGAGAGCTGCGTCCTCAGAGCTGCCGGAGAAACAGTCCTGTTGCCCGTCTTCTATTCACCCCTGGATTACCCTGAGAGGCAACCGGAGGCAGAGTGAATTTTCTTGAACGAACCGGAGTGCGTGCACTTCCTTGCTAGGTTCTCATCCCAAAGCCTTCTTGGCCAGTGGTAAGGAAACTTGCCCGCGTGTTGCAAGGAAGGTCCGTGTTTTCGACGATGAGTGCTTAATGGAACGCCCTGCGGTCGCCAACCTTCTCAACCCTGCGGGAATACCCGGGGAGGAACGGAGACTTGGCCCAAGGAAACAGAATGCTGGCAATTGCTTGCTCGGAGTACCTCCAGCAGAGGAGGTTATCTAGGGCGTAAGTCAGCCGAGCGCCAGACTCAAGGTAAGGTGCAGTGTTTCCTTCCACCAGCACAGTCGCAGTCGGCAGTTTCAACGAGGCCTTCCCGACTGAACTGCTGTAAAGGCTGGTGTGCCTTTCAAGACTCTGAAAGGATGAGGATGCGAGCGTCTGCACCGTATTCCGAGGAAGGTCACTGTGGAGCAGAAGTGGCATCTGTGCCTGCTGAGCAACACCCAGCCACAAGGGTCTTGGGACTCTAGTGTTTTGTATGCAGGAGGCTGGGCAACAACGTTTCTCCTCCATCGGAGAGCTCGATTTGGAGAGCTTAGAGGAAGCCGGAAGAGCACGTTTATAACGGGGCCTCTGGCCAATGCAAGGGGGCCTCCTTTTGTAACCCTGAGCTGCTTTTGGAAAAACACCCTGCTTACACGAGCTCTCGGAATTCATACTTGACCTCTTGCTCCCTGAAGCAGCACCTGGACTTCACCTCTCGAGGGAGAAAGAGGCAGTCGTCCTCCGAAGACTGCTAGGCCTTTGCAAGATGTCCCATGAGCTTAGGCGAAACGAAGGCGTTCACTGGCTCGCGCAGTTCACGTCCGGAGGAACACTGGCTTTCCAAAGTGCTTTCAGCGAAGGGGTACAGTATGTGACATGGGTCTCCTTTGGCCGCCCGGGAACTTCAGCTACATGAGCTGCGTGGCAACCGTGAAGAGGGGGCGGGACGAGAAAAGCGAAATCCGTCCCGTTGGCAAGCCGGGGAGCTGCGTGCTCGGAGCTGCCTGACAACAAGGCCTGCTGCCCGTCTTGTCCTCACCGTAGGAGTTCCCTGGGAGGCAAAGTGAGGAAGAGTGAGTTTTCTCGAAAGAACGAGGGGGTGTGTGCAGTTCCTCACTAGGAGCTCATCCCAAAGCCTTCTTGGCTAGTGGTTAGGAAACCTGCCCCCAGGCCGCCAAAGGAAGGTCCGCGTGTGCCGTGAGAAGTGTTGCAGTGCAGATCTTTCTGAGAAGCCTTAGTGAAGGTACTGCTTTAACACCGGTAGGCCTCTCAGGACTGCAGGCCCGCTCACGCCTGGACCCAGGTCAAGGAAGAACACGTTGTAGCCAAAGTGTCAACTGCGGCTTCTGAGTAACCTGCAGCCCCACGGGTGGTTGGCCTCCACTCTGTGCATGCAGAGGGCAGGGCGACACACGGCTTGCTCCGGCGGAGAGCCAGACCTCCAACTCTGGAAAGCAGTCTTGGTAACAGAGTGGGGGCCGGTGTCACGTGCAATGCCTGTCAGACTCCCGGCTTAGCTATTAGCTGCACTGAATCATACCCGGCGAGTAACAGGGATTCTACGAACTCAAAGCTGACGACCCTTCACCTCCAGCAGAAAGGTGACTTTACAACCAGCCCGAAATGATGGACACCTTTCCCGAAGCACTGCTGGGAGATTGAAAGTTCCAACGTCGACCACGCCTGACTGAAGCGCTGTCGTGGCCAGGCACGTCACCCTGCGCAGAACCTCTGCTTACAAAAGGCTCCTCACAGGAGCGCCTGGTGTGTCGCGTGGCTCTCTTGGAGCTGAGCAGAAGGTGCTGCTCCACAGGCTGGGTTTGCACGTAGAAACTGGATCCTGAGGGCTGAAGCATTATTGGTCCCTTTGGAACAGGAGGCTTGGGGCCAGAAAACTGAAGGTAAAGCACGGGGGCGGGGGTGGGCGGGCACCCATCTTGGGCACCCCGCAGGAACTCCTTGGGAGGAAGCGTGAGTTTGCTCCAAAGAAACAGTGTGCCTGCCACTCCTTGCCAGGAGGTCTTGCAGCAGACCACTTCAGCTAAGGCGAATGTCGGCTGAGCGGCATACTCAAAGTAAGGGGCAGTGTTTCCATCAGCAAACTTGGTGGTCGCAAGTAGACCCGAGGCTTCCACCACTGAAGTGCCGTAGTGCTGGTGTGCCTTTGACGTATCTGAGGACGCTCGCGACTGCCCCGTTTTCCGAGGAAAATCACTGTGTACCGAAAGCGTCATCTGTGCCTTCTGAGCACCCTCATGCCTCATGATGGTCTTTGGGCTCTCCTGTTGGTAGGCCGAAGGCCAGGCAGCCATGTGTTTCCTCCGTCGGAGAGCCAGATAGCCACAGCTCAGAAGAATCCTCAGGAAGAGTTTTCTCCCTGGTCTGCTGTGCAATGCAAGGGGACCCCAGTTGGTAAACCTGAGCTGCACTGGAACAGACACCGCCATGGCAAGGGTTCTCAGAATTCATCGCTGACGTCTTCCCCTCGCAAGCAGCACGTCGACTTCAGATCCAGCTGGAGACATGTGCTCTCAGCCTTTGAAGACGGTCAGGCCTTGGCAAGCTCCACGGTCAGGTAGGCGACACGAAGGCGTTCACTGGCTCAACGCCGTTCACCTCAGGAGGACTCCTGCTTGCCAAAGTGTTGTCATGGAAGGGCCCATGTGTGTGGCATGTGTCTACGTGGCCTGCTTCTGAACGTCAGGTACACGAGCTAGGTGTCAACCGTGAAAGTGGAGGGGGACGGGAACGGCACAGTTGGCCCCAGTGACAAACCGGAGAGCTGCGTCCTCAGAGCTGCCGGAGAAACAGTCCTGTTGCCCGTCTTCTATTCACCCCTGGATTACCCTGAGAGGCAACCGGAGGCAGAGTGAATTTTCTTGAACGAACCGGAGTGCGTGCACTTCCTTGCTAGGTTCTCATCCCAAAGCCTTCTTGGCCAGTGGTAAGGAAACTTGCCCGCGTGTTGCAAGGAAGGTCCGTGTTTTCGACGATGAGTGCTTAATGGAACGCCCTGCGGTCGCCAACCTTCTCAACCCTGCGGGAATACCCGGGGAGGAACGGAGACTTGGCCCAAGGAAACAGAATGCTGGCAATTGCTTGCTCGGAGTACCTCCAGCAGAGGAGGTTATCTAGGGCGTAAGTCAGCCGAGCGCCAGACTCAAGGTAAGGTGCAGTGTTTCCTTCCACCAGCACAGTCGCAGTCGGCAGTTTCAACGAGGCCTTCCCGACTGAACTGCTGTAAAGGCTGGTGTGCCTTTCAAGACTCTGAAAGGATGAGGATGCGAGCGTCTGCACCGTATTCCGAGGAAGGTCACTGTGGAGCAGAAGTGGCATCTGTGCCTGCTGAGCAACACCCAGCCACAAGGGTCTTGGGACTCTAGTGTTTTGTATGCAGGAGGCTGGGCAACAACGTTTCTCCTCCATCGGAGAGCTCGATTTGGAGAGCTTAGAGGAAGCCGGAAGAGCACGTTTATAACGGGGCCTCTGGCCAATGCAAGGGGGCCTCCTTTTGTAACCCTGAGCTGCTTTTGGAAAAACACCCTGCTTACACGAGCTCTCGGAATTCATACTTGACCTCTTGCTCCCTGAAGCAGCACCTGGACTTCACCTCTCGAGGGAGAAAGAGGCAGTCGTCCTCCGAAGACTGCTAGGCCTTTGCAAGATGTCCCATGAGCTTAGGCGAAACGAAGGCGTTCACTGGCTCGCGCAGTTCACGTCCGGAGGAACACTGGCTTTCCAAAGTGCTTTCAGCGAAGGGGTACAGTATGTGACATGGGTCTCCTTTGGCCGCCCGGGAACTTCAGCTACATGAGCTGCGTGGCAACCGTGAAGAGGGGGCGGGACGAGAAAAGCGAAATCCGTCCCGTTGGCAAGCCGGGGAGCTGCGTGCTCGGAGCTGCCTGACAACAAGGCCTGCTGCCCGTCTTGTCCTCACCGTAGGAGTTCCCTGGGAGGCAAAGTGAGGAAGAGTGAGTTTTCTCGAAAGAACGAGGGGGTGTGGGCAGTTCCTCACTAGGAGCTCATCCCAAAGCCTTCTTGGCTAGTGGTTAGGAAACCTGCCCCCATGCCGCCAAAGGAAGGTCCGCGTGTGCCGTGAGAAGTGTTGCAGTGCAGATCTTTCTGAGAAGCCTTAGTGAAGGTACTGCTTTAACACCGGTAGGCCTCTCAGGACTGCAGGCTCGCTCACGCCTGGACCCAGGTCAAGGAAGAACACGTTGTAGCCAAAGTGTCAACTGCGGCTTCTGAGTAACCTGCAGCCCCACGGGTGGTTGGCCTCCACTCTGTGCATGCAGAGGGCAGGGCGACACACGGCTTGCTCCGGCGGAGAGCCAGACCTCCAACTCTGGAAAGCAGTCTTGGTAACAGAGTGGGGGCCGGTGTCACGTGCAATGCCTGTCAGACTCCCGGCTTAGCTATTAGCTGCACTGAATCATACCCGGCGAGTAACAGGGATTCTACGAACTCAAAGCTGACGACCCTTCACCTCCAGCAGAAAGGTGACTTTACAACCAGCCCGAAATGATGGACACCTTTCCCGAAGCACTGCTGGGAGATTGAAAGTTCCAACGTCGACCACGCCTGACTGAAGCGCTGTCGTGGCCAGGCACGTCACCCTGCGCAGAACCTCTGCTTACAAAAGGCTCCTCACAGGAGCGCCTGGTGTGTCGCGTGGCTCTCTTGGAGCTGAGCAGAAGGTGCTGCTCCACAGGCTGGGTTTGCACGTAGAAACTGGATCCTGAGGGCTGAAGCATTATTGGTCCCTTTGGAACAGGAGGCTTGGGGCCAGAAAACTGAAGGTAAAGCACGGGGGCGGGGGTGGGCGGGCACCCATCTTGGGCACCCCGCAGGAACTCCTTGGGAGGAAGCGTGAGTTTGCTCCAAAGAAACAGTGTGCCTGCCACTCCTTGCCAGGAGGTCTTGCAGCAGACCACTTCAGCTAAGGCGAATGTCGGCTGAGCGGCATACTCAAAGTAAGGGGCAGTGTTTCCATCAGCAAACTTGGTGGTCGCAAGTAGACCCGAGGCTTCCACCACTGAAGTGCCGTAGTGCTGGTGTGCCTTTGACGTATCTGAGGACGCTCGCGACTGCCCCGTTTTCCGAGGAAAATCACTGTGTACCGAAAGCGTCATCTGTGCCTTCTGAGCACCCTCATGCCTCATGATGGTCTTTGGGCTCTCCTGTTGGTAGGCCGAAGGCCAGGCAGCCATGTGTTTCCTCGGTCGGAGAGCCAGATAGCCACGGCTCAGAAGAATCCTCAGGAAGAGTTTTCTCCCTGGTCTGCTGTGCAATGCAAGGGGACCCCACTTGGTAAACCTGAGCTGCACTGGAACAGACACCGCCATGGCAAGGGTTCTCAGAATTCATCGCTGACGTCTTCCCCTCGCAAGCAGCACGTCGACTTCAGATCCAGCTGGAGACATGTGCTCTCAGCCTTTGAAGACGGTCAGGCCTTGGCAAGCTCCACGGTCAGGTAGGCGACACGAAGGCGTTCACTGGCTCAACGCCGTTCACCTCAGGAGGACTCCTGCTTGCCAAAGTGTTGTCATGGAAGGGCCCATGTGTGTGGCATGTGTCTACGTGGCCTGCTTCTGAACGTCAGGTACACGAGCTAGGTGTCAACCGTGAAAGTGGAGGGGGACGGGAACGGCACAGTTGGCCCCAGTGACAAACCGGAGAGCTGCGTCCTCAGAGCTGCCGGAGAAACAGTCCTGTTGCCCGTCTTCTATTCACCCCTGGATTACCCTGAGAGGCAACTGGAGGCAGAGTGAATTTTCTTGAACGAACCGGAGTGCGTGCACTTCCTTGCTAGGTTCTCATCCCAAAGCCTTCTTGGCCAGTGGTAAGGAAACTTGCCCGCGTGTTGCAAGGAAGGTCCGTGTTTTCGACGATGAGTGCTTAATGGAACGCCCTGCGGTCGCCAACCTTCTCAACCCTGCGGGAATACCCGGGGAGGAACGGAGACTTGGCCCAAGGAAACAGAATGCTGGCAATTGCTTGCTCGGAGTACCTCCAGCAGAGGAGGTTATCTAGGGCGTAAGTCAGCCGAGCGCCAGACTCAAGGTAAGGTGCAGTGTTTCCTTCCACCAGCACAGTCGCAGTCGGCAGTTTCAACGAGGCCTTCCCGACTGAACTGCTGTAAAGGCTGGTGTGCCTTTCAAGACTCTGAAAGGATGAGGATGCGAGCGTCTGCACCGTATTCCGAGGAAGGTCACTGTGGAGCAGAAGTGGCATCTGTGCCTGCTGAGCAACACCCAGCCACAAGGGTCTTGGGACTCTAGTGTTTTGTATGCAGGAGGCTGGGCAACAACGTTTCTCCTCCATCGGAGAGCTCGATTTGGAGAGCTTAGAGGAAGCCGGAAGAGCACGTTTATAACGGGGCCTCTGGCCAATGCAAGGGGGCCTCCTTTTGTAACCCTGAGCTGCTTTTGGAAAAACACCCTGCTTACACGAGCTCTCGGAATTCATACTTGACCTCTTGCTCCCTGAAGCAGCACCTGGACTTCACCTCTCGAGGGAGAAAGAGGCAGTCGTCCTCCGAAGACTGCTAGGCCTTTGCAAGATGTCCCATGAGCTTAGGCGAAACGAAGGCGTTCACTGGCTCGCGCAGTTCACGTCCGGAGGAACACTGGCTTTCCAAAGTGCTTTCAGCGAAGGGGTACAGTATGTGACATGGGTCTCCTTTGGCCGCCCGGGAACTTCAGCTACATGAGCTGCGTGGCAACCGTGAAGAGGGGGCGGGACGAGAAAAGCGAAATCCGTCCCGTTGGCAAGCCGGGGAGCTGCGTGCTCGGAGCTGCCTGACAACAAGGCCTGCTGCCCGTCTTGTCCTCACCGTAGGAGTTCCCTGGGAGGCAAAGTGAGGAAGAGTGAGTTTTCTCGAAAGAACGAGGGGGTGTGGGCAGTTCCTCACTAGGAGCTCATCCCAAAGCCTTCTTGGCTAGTGGTTAGGAAACCTGCCCCCATGCCGCCAAAGGAAGGTCCGCGTGTGCCGTGAGAAGTGTTGCAGTGCAGATCTTTCTGAGAAGCCTTAGTGAAGGTACTGCTTTAACACCGGTAGGCCTCTCAGGACTGCAGGCTCGCTCACGCCTGGACCCAGGTCAAGGAAGAACACGTTGTAGCCAAAGTGTCAACTGCGGCTTCTGAGTAACCTGCAGCCCCACGGGTGGTTGGCCTCCACTCTGTGCATGCAGAGGGCAGGGCGACACACGGCTTGCTCCGGCGGAGAGCCAGACCTCCAACTCTGGAAAGCAGTCTTGGTAAGAGAGTGGGGGCCGGTGTCACGTGCAATGCCTGTCAGACTCCCGGCTTAGCTATTAGCTGCACTGAATCATACCCGGCGAGTAACAGGGATTCTACGAACTCAAAGCTGACGACCCTTCACCTCCAGCAGAAAGGTGACTTTACAACCAGCCCGAAATGATGGACACCTTTCCCGAAGCACTGCTGGGAGATTGAAAGTTCCAACGTCGACCACGCCTGACTGAAGCGCTGTCTTGGCCAGGCACGTCACCCTGCGCAGAACCTCTGCTTACAAAAGGCTCCTCACAGGAGCGCCTGGTGTGTCGCGTGGCTCTCTTGGAGCTGAGCAGAAGGTGCTGCTCCACAGGCTGGGTTTGCACGTAGAAACTGGATCCTGAGGGCTGAAGCATTATTGGTCCCTTTGGAACAGGAGGCTTGGGGCCAGAAAACTGAAGGTAAAGCACGGGGGCGGGGGTGGGCGGGCACCCATCTTGGGCACCCCGCAGGAACTCCTTGGGAGGAAGCGTGAGTTTGCTCCAAAGAAACAGTGTGCCTGCCACTCCTTGCCAGGAGGTCTTGCAGCAGACCACTTCAGCTAAGGCGAATGTCGGCTGAGCGGCATACTCAAAGTAAGGGGCAGTGTTTCCATCAGCAAACTTGGTGGTCGCAAGTAGACCCGAGGCTTCCACCACTGAAGTGCCGTAGTGCTGGTGTGCCTTTGACGTATCTGAGGACGCTCGCGACTGCACCGTTTTCCGAGGAAAATCACTGTGTACCGAAAGCGTCATCTGTGCCTTCTGAGCACCCTCGTGCCTCATGATGGTCTTTGGGCTCTCCTGTTGGTAGGCCGAAGGCCAGGCAGCCATGTGTTTCCTCCGTCGGAGAGCCAGATAGCCACAGCTCAGAAGAATCCTCAGGAAGAGTTTTCTCCCTGGTCTGCTGTGCAATGCAAGGGGACCCCAGTTGGTCAACCTGAGCTGCACTGGAACAGACACCGCCATGGCAAGGGTTCTCAGAATTCATCGCTGACGTCTTCCCCTCGCAAGCAGCACGTCGACTTCAGATCCAGCTGGAGACATGTGCTCTCAGCCTTTGAAGACGGTCAGGCCTTGGCAAGCTGCACGGTCAGGTAGGCGACACGAAGGCGTTCACTGGCTCAACGCCGTTCACCTCAGGAGGACTCCTGCTTGCCAAAGTGTTGTCATGGAAGGGCCCATGTGTGTGGCATGTGTCTACGTGGCCTGCTTCTGAACGTCAGGTACACGAGCTAGGTGTCAACCGTGAAAGTGGAGGGGGACGGGAACGGCACAGTTGGCCCCAGTGACAAAACGGAGAGCTGCGTCCTCAGAGCTGCCGGAGAAACAGTCCTGTTGCCCGTCTTCTATTCACCCCTGGATTACCCTGAGAGGCAACCGGAGGCAGAGTGAATTTTCTTGAACGAACCGGAGTGCGTGCACTTCCTTGCTAGGTTCTCATCCCAAAGCCTTCTTGGCCAGTGGTAAGGAAACTTGCCCGCGTGTTGCAAGGAAGGTCCGTGTTTTCGACGATGAGTGCTTAATGGAACGCCCTGCGGTCGCCAACCTTCTCAACCCTGCGGGAATACCCGGGGAGGAACGGAGACTTGGCCCAAGGAAACAGAATGCTGGCAATTGCTTGCTCGGAGTACCTCCAGCAGAGGAGGTTATCTAGGGCGTAAGTCAGCCGAGCGCCAGACTCAAGGTAAGGTGCAGTGTTTCCTTCCACCAGCACAGTCGCAGTCGGCAGTTTCAACGAGGCCTTCCCGACTGAACTGCTGTAAAGGCTGGTGTGCCTTTCAAGACTCTGAAAGGATGAGGATGCGAGCGTCTGCACCGTATTCCGAGGAAGGTCACTGTGGAGCAGAAGTGGCATCTGTGCCTGCTGAGCAACACCCAGCCACAAGGGTCTTGGGACTCTAGTGTTTTGTATGCAGGAGGCTGGGCAACAACGTTTCTCCTCCATCGGAGAGCTCGATTTGGAGAGCTTAGAGGAAGCCGGAAGAGCACGTTTATAACGGGGCCTCTGGCCAATGCAAGGGGGCCTCCTTTTGTAACCCTGAGCTGCTTTTGGAAAAACACCCTGCTTACACGAGCTCTCGGAATTCATACTTGACCTCTTGCTCCCTGAAGCAGCACCTGGACTTCACCTCTCGAGGGAGAAAGAGGCAGTCGTCCTCCGAAGACTGCTAGGCCTTTGCAAGATGTCCCATGAGCTTAGGCGAAACGAAGGCGTTCACTGGCTCGCGCAGTTCACGTCCGGAGGAACACTGGCTTTCCAAAGTGCTTTCAGCGAAGGGGTACAGTATGTGACATGGGTCTCCTTTGGCCGCCCGGGAACTTCAGCTACATGAGCTGCGTGGCAACCGTGAAGAGGGGGCGGGACGAGAAAAGCGAAATCCGTCCCGTTGGCAAGCCGGGGAGCTGCGTGCTCGGAGCTGCCTGACAACAAGGCCTGCTGCCCGTCTTGTCCTCACCGTAGGAGTTCCCTGGGAGGCAAAGTGAGGAAGAGTGAGTTTTCTCGAAAGAACGAGGGGGTGTGTGCAGTTCCTCACTAGGAGCTCATCCCAAAGCCTTCTTGGCTAGTGGTTAGGAAACCTGCCCCCATGCCGCCAAAGGAAGGTCCGCGTGTGCCGTGAGAAGTGTTGCAGTGCAGATCTTTCTGAGAAGCCTTAGTGAAGGTACTGCTTTAACACCGGTAGGCCTCTCAGGACTGCAGGCCCGCTCACGCCTGGACCCAGGTCAAGGAAGAACACGTTGTAGCCAAAGTGTCAACTGCGGCTTCTGAGTAACCTGCAGCCCCACGGGTGGTTGGCCTCCACTCTGTGCATGCAGAGGGCAGGGCGACACACGGCTTGCTCCGGCGGAGAGCCAGACCTCCAACTCTGGAAAGCAGTCTTGGTAACAGAGTGGGGGCCGGTGTCACGTGCAATGCCTGTCAGACTCCCGGCTTAGCTATTAGCTGCACTGAATCATACCCGGCGAGTAACAGGGATTCTACGAACTCAAAGCTGACGACCCTTCACCTCCAGCAGAAAGGTGACTTTACAACCAGCCCGAAATGATGGACACCTTTCCCGAAGCACTGCTGGGAGATTGAAAGTTCCAACGTCGACCACGCCTGACTGAAGCGCTGTCGTGGCCAGGCACGTCACCCTGCGCAGAACCTCTGCTTACAAAAGGCTCCTCACAGGAGCGCCTGGTGTGTTGCGTGGCTCTCTTGGAGCTGAGCAGAAGGTGCTGCTCCACAGGCTGGGTTTGCACGTAGAAACTGGATCCTGAGGGCTGAAGCATTAGTGGTCCCTTTGGAACAGGAGGCTTGGGGCCAGAAAACTGAAGGTAAAGCACGGGGGCGGGGGTGGGCGGGCACCCATCTTGGGCACCCCGCAGGAACTCCTTGGGAGGAAGCGTGAGTTTGCTCCAAAGAAACAGTGTGCCTGCCACTCCTTGCCAGGAGGTCTTGCAGCAGACCACTTCAGCTAAGGCGAATGTCGGCTGAGCGGCATACTCAAAGTAAGGGGCAGTGTTTCCATCAGCAAACTTGGTGGTCGCAAGTAGACCCGAGGCTTCCACCACTGAAGTGCCGTAGTGCTGGTGTGCCTTTGACGTATCTGAGGACGCTCGCGACTGCACCGTTTTCCGAGGAAAATCACTGTGTACCGAAAGCGTCATCTGTGCCTTCTGAGCACCCTCATGCCTCATGATGGTCTTTGGGCTCTCCTGTTGGTAGGCCAAAGGCCAGGCAGCCATGTGTTTCCTCCGTCGGAGAGCCAGATAGCCACAGCTCAGAAGAATCCTCAGGAAGAGTTTTCTCCCTGGTCTGCTGTGCAATGCAAGGGGACCCCAGTTGGTCAACCTGAGCTGCACTGGAACAGACACCGCCATGGCAAGGGTTCTCAGAATTCATCGCTGACGTCTTCCCCTCGCAAGCAGCACGTCGACTTCAGATCCAGCTGGAGACATGTGCTCTCAGCCTTTGAAGACGGTCAGGCCTTGGCAAGCTCCACGGTCAGGTAGGCGACACGAAGGCGTTCACTGGCTCAACGCCGTTCACCTCAGGAGGACTCCTGCTTGCCAAAGTGTTGTCATGGAAGGGCCCATGTGTGTGGCATGTGTCTACGTGGCCTGCTTCTGAACGTCAGGTACACGAGCTAGGTGTCAACCGTGAAAGTGGAGGGGGACGGGAACGGCACAGTTGGCCCCAGTGACAAACCGGAGAGCTGCGTCCTCAGAGCTGCCGGAGAAACAGTCCTGTTGCCCGTCTTCTATTCACCCCTGGATTACCCTGAGAGGCAACCGGAGGCAGAGTGAATTTTCTTGAACGAACCGGAGTGCGTGCACTTCCTTGCTAGGTTCTCATCCCAAAGCCTTCTTGGCCAGTGGTAAGGAAACTTGCCCGCGTGTTGCAAGGAAGGTCCGTGTTTTCGACGATGAGTGCTTAATGGAACGCCCTGCGGTCGCCAACCTTCTCAACCCTGCGGGAATACCCGGGGAGGAACGGAGACTTGGCCCAAGGAAACAGAATGCTGGCAATTGCTTGCTCGGAGTACCTCCAGCAGAGGAGGTTATCTAGGGCGTAAGTCAGCCGAGCGCCAGACTCAAGGTAAGGTGCAGTGTTTCCTTCCACCAGCACAGTCGCAGTCGGCAGTTTCAACGAGGCCTTCCCGACTGAACTGCTGTAAAGGCTGGTGTGCCTTTCAAGACTCTGAAAGGATGAGGATGCGAGCGTCTGCACCGTATTCCGAGGAAGGTCACTGTGGAGCAGAAGTGGCATCTGTGCCTGCTGAGCAACACCCAGCCACAAGGGTCTTGGGACTCTAGTGTTTTGTATGCAGGAGGCTGGGCAACAACGTTTCTCCTCCATCGGAGAGCTCGATTTGGAGAGCTTAGAGGAAGCCGGAAGAGCACGTTTATAACGGGGCCTCTGGCCAATGCAAGGGGGCCTCCTTTTGTAACCCTGAGCTGCTTTTGGAAAAACACCCTGCTTACACGAGCTCTCGGAATTCATACTTGACCTCTTGCTCCCTGAAGCAGCACCTGGACTTCACCTCTCGAGGGAGAAAGAGGCAGTCGTCCTCCGAAGACTGCTAGGCCTTTGCAAGATGTCCCATGAGCTTAGGCGAAACGAAGGCGTTCACTGGCTCGCGCAGTTCACGTCCGGAGGAACACTGGCTTTCCAAAGTGCTTTCAGCGAAGGGGTACAGTATGTGACATGGGTCTCCTTTGGCCGCCCGGGAACTTCAGCTACATGAGCTGCGTGGCAACCGTGAAGAGGGGGCGGGACGAGAAAAGCGAAATCCGTCCCGTTGGCAAGCCGGGGAGCTGCGTGCTCGGAGCTGCCTGACAACAAGGCCTGCTGCCCGTCTTGTCCTCACCGTAGGAGTTCCCTGGGAGGCAAAGTGAGGAAGAGTGAGTTTTCTCGAAAGAACGAGGGGGTGTGTGCAGTTCCTCACTAGGAGCTCATCCCAAAGCCTTCTTGGCTAGTGGTTAGGAAACCTGCCCCCATGCCGCCAAAGGAAGGTCCGCGTGTGCCGTGAGAAGTGTTGCAGTGCAGATCTTTCTGAGAAGCCTTAGTGAAGGTACTGCTTTAACACCGGTAGGCCTCTCAGGACTGCAGGCTCGCTCACGCCTGGACCCAGGTCAAGGAAGAACACGTTGTAGCCAAAGTGTCAACTGCGGCTTCTGAGTAACCTGCAGCCCCACGGGTGGTTGGCCTCCACTCTGTGCATGCAGAGGGCAGGGCGACACACGGCTTGCTCCGGCGGAGAGCCAGACCTCCAACTCTGGAAAGCAGTCTTGGTAACAGAGTGGGGGCCGGTGTCACGTGCAATGCCTGTCAGACTCCCGGCTTAGCTATTAGCTGCACTGAATCATACCCGGCGAGTAACAGGGATTCTACGAACTCAAAGCTGACGACCCTTCACCTCCAGCAGAAAGGTGACTTTACAACCAGCCCGAAATGATGGACACCTTTCCCGAAGCACTGCTGGGAGATTGAAAGTTCCAACGTCGACCACGCCTGACTGAAGCGCTGTCGTGGCCAGGCACGTCACCCTGCGCAGAACCTCTGCTTACAAAAGGCTCCTCACAGGAGCGCCTGGTGTGTCGCGTGGCTCTCTTGGAGCTGAGCAGAAGGTGCTGCTCCACAGGCTGGGTTTGCACGTAGAAACTGGATCCTGAGGGCTGAAGCATTAGTGGTCCCTTTGGAACAGGAGGCTTGGGGCCAGAAAACTGAAGGTAAAGCACGGGGGCGGGGGTGGGCGGGCACCCATCTTGGGCACCCCGCAGGAACTCCTTGGGAGGAAGCGTGAGTTTGCTCCAAAGAAACAGTGTGCCTGCCACTCCTTGCCAGGAGGTCTTGCAGCAGACCACTTCAGCTAAGGCGAATGTCGGCTGAGCGGCATACTCAAAGTAAGGGGCAGTGTTTCCATCAGCAAACTTGGTGGTCGCAAGTAGACCCGAGGCTTCCACCACTGAAGTGCCGTAGTGCTGGTGTGCCTTTGACGTATCTGAGGACGCTCGCGACTGCACCGTTTTCCGAGGAAAATCACTGTGTACCGAAAGCGTCATCTGTGCCTTCTGAGCACCCTCATGCCTCATGATAGTCTTTGGGCTCTCCTGTTGGTAGGCCAAAGGCCAGGCAGCCATGTGTTTCCTCCGTCGGAGAGCCAGATAGCCACAGCTCAGAAGAATCCTCAGGAAGAGTTTTCTCCCTGGTCTGCTGTGCAATGCAAGGGGACCCCAGTTGGTCAACCTGAGCTGCACTGGAACAGACACCGCCATGGCAAGGGTTCTCAGAATTCATCGCTGACGTCTTCCCCTCGCAAGCAGCACGTCGACTTCAGATCCAGCTGGAGACATGTGCTCTCAGCCTTTGAAGACGGTCAGGCCTTGGCAAGCTCCACGGTCAGGTAGGCGACACGAAGGCGTTCACTGGCTCAACGCCGTTCACCTCAGGAGGACTCCTGCTTGCCAAAGTGTTGTCATGGAAGGGCCCATGTGTGTGGCATGTGTCTACGTGGCCTGCTTCTGAACGTCAGGTACACGAGCTAGGTGTCAACCGTGAAAGTGGAGGGGGACGGGAACGGCACAGTTGGCCCCAGTGACAAACCGGAGAGCTGCGTCCTCAGAGCTGCCGGAGAAACAGTCCTGTTGCCCGTCTTCTATTCACCCCTGGATTACCCTGAGAGGCAACCGGAGGCAGAGTGAATTTTCTTGAACGAACCGGAGTGCGTGCACTTCCTTGCTAGGTTCTCATCCCAAAGCCTTCTTGGCCAGTGGTAAGGAAACTTGCCCGCGTGTTGCAAGGAAGGTCCGTGTTTTCGACGATGAGTGCTTAATGGAACGCCCTGCGGTCGCCAACCTTCTCAACCCTGCGGGAATACCCGGGGAGGAACGGAGACTTGGCCCAAGGAAACAGAATGCTGGCAATTGCTTGCTCGGAGTACCTCCAGCAGAGGAGGTTATCTAGGGCGTAAGTCAGCCGAGCGCCAGACTCAAGGTAAGGTGCAGTGTTTCCTTCCACCAGCACAGTCGCAGTCGGCAGTTTCAACGAGGCCTTCCCGACTGAACTGCTGTAAAGGCTGGTGTGCCTTTCAAGACTCTGAAAGGATGAGGATGCGAGCGTCTGCACCGTATTCCGAGGAAGGTCACTGTGGAGCAGAAGTGGCATCTGTGCCTGCTGAGCAACACCCAGCCACAAGGGTCTTGGGACTCTAGTGTTTTGTATGCAGGAGGCTGGGCAACAACGTTTCTCCTCCATCGGAGAGCTCGATTTGGAGAGCTTAGAGGAAGCCGGAAGAGCACGTTTATAACGGGGCCTCTGGCCAATGCAAGGGGGCCTCCTTTTGTAACCCTGAGCTGCTTTTGGAAAAACACCCTGCTTACACGAGCTCTCGGAATTCATACTTGACCTCTTGCTCCCTGAAGCAGCACCTGGACTTCACCTCTCGAGGGAGAAAGAGGCAGTCGTCCTCCGAAGACTGCTAGGCCTTTGCAAGATGTCCCATGAGCTTAGGCGAAACGAAGGCGTTCACTGGCTCGCGCAGTTCACGTCCGGAGGAACACTGGCTTTCCAAAGTGCTTTCAGCGAAGGGGTACAGTATGTGACATGGGTCTCCTTTGGCCGCCCGGGAACTTCAGCTACATGAGCTGCGTGGCAACCGTGAAGAGGGGGCGGGACGAGAAAAGCGAAATCCGTCCCGTTGGCAAGCCGGGGAGCTGCGTGCTCGGAGCTGCCTGACAACAAGGCCTGCTGCCCGTCTTGTCCTCACCGTAGGAGTTCCCTGGGAGGCAAAGTGAGGAAGAGTGAGTTTTCTCGAAAGAACGAGGGGGTGTGTGCAGTTCCTCACTAGGAGCTCATCCCAAAGCCTTCTTGGCTAGTGGTTAGGAAACCTGCCCCCATGCCGCCAAAGGAAGGTCCGCGTGTGCCGTGAGAAGTGTTGCAGTGCAGATCTTTCTGAGAAGCCTTAGTGAAGGTACTGCTTTAACACCGGTAGGCCTCTCAGGACTGCAGGCTCGCTCACGCCTGGACCCAGGTCAAGGAAGAACACGTTGTAGCCAAAGTGTCAACTGCGGCTTCTGAGTAACCTGCAGCCCCACGGGTGGTTGGCCTCCACTCTGTGCATGCAGAGGGCAGGGCGACACACGGCTTGCTCCGGCGGAGAGCCAGACCTCCAACTCTGGAAAGCAGTCTTGGTAACAGAGTGGGGGCCGGTGTCACGTGCAATGCCTGTCAGACTCCCGGCTTAGCTATTAGCTGCACTGAATCATACCCGGCGAGTAACAGGGATTCTACGAACTCAAAGCTGACGACCCTTCACCTCCAGCAGAAAGGTGACTTTACAACCAGCCCGAAATGATGGACACCTTTCCCGAAGCACTGCTGGGAGATTGAAAGTTCCAACGTCGACCACGCCTGACTGAAGCGCTGTCGTGGCCAGGCACGTCACCCTGCGCAGAACCTCTGCTTACAAAAGGCTCCTCACAGGAGCGCCTGGTGTGTCGCGTGGCTCTCTTGGAGCTGAGCAGAAGGTGCTGCTCCACAGGCTGGGTTTGCACGTAGAAACTGGATCCTGAGGGCTGAAGCATTAGTGGTCCCTTTGGAACAGGAGGCTTGGGGCCAGAAAACTGAAGGTAAAGCACGGGGGCGGGGGTGGGCGGGCACCCATCTTGGGCACCCCGCAGGAACTCCTTGGGAGGAAGCGTGAGTTTGCTCCAAAGAAACAGTGTGCCTGCCACTCCTTGCCAGGAGGTCTTGCAGCAGACCACTTCAGCTAAGGCGAATGTCGGCTGAGCGGCATACTCAAAGTAAGGGGCAGTGTTTCCATCAGCAAACTTGGTGGTCGCAAGTAGACCCGAGGCTTCCACCACTGAAGTGCCGTAGTGCTGGTGTGCCTTTGACGTATCTGAGGACGCTCGCGACTGCACCGTTTTCCGAGGAAAATCACTGTGTACCGAAAGCGTCATCTGTGCCTTCTGAGCACCCTCATGCCTCATGATGGTCTTTGGGCTCTCCTGTTGGTAGGCCGAAGGCCAGGCAGCCATGTGTTTCCTCCGTCGGAGAGCCAGATAGCCACAGCTCAGAAGAATCCTCAGGAAGAGTTTTCTCCCTGGTCTGCTGTGCAATGCAAGGGGACCCCAGTTGGTCAACCTGAGCTGCACTGGAACAGACACCGCCATGGCAAGGGTTCTCAGAATTCATCGCTGACGTCTTCCCCTCGCAAGCAGCACGTCGACTTCAGATCCAGCTGGAGACATGTGCTCTCAGCCTTTGAAGACGGTCAGGCCTTGGCAAGCTCCACGGTCAGGTAGGCGACACGAAGGCGTTCACTGGCTCAACGCCGTTCACCTCAGGAGGACTCCTGCTTGCCAAAGTGTTGTCATGGAAGGGCCCATGTGTGTGGCATGTGTCTACGTGGCCTGCTTCTGAACGTCAGGTACACGAGCTAGGTGTCAACCGTGAAAGTGGAGGGGGACGGGAACGGCACAGTTGGCCCCAGTGACAAACCGGAGAGCTGCGTCCTCAGAGCTGCCGGAGAAACAGTCCTGTTGCCCGTCTTCTATTCACCCCTGGATTACCCTGAGAGGCAACCGGAGGCAGAGTGAATTTTCTTGAACGAACCGGAGTGCGTGCACTTCCTTGCTAGGTTCTCATCCCAAAGCCTTCTTGGCCAGTGGTAAGGAAACTTGCCCGCGTGTTGCAAGGAAGGTCCGTGTTTTCGACGATGAGTGCTTAATGGAACGCCCTGCGGTCGCCAACCTTCTCAACCCTGCGGGAATACCCGGGGAGGAACGGAGACTTGGCCCAAGGAAACAGAATGCTGGCAATTGCTTGCTCGGAGTACCTCCAGCAGAGGAGGTTATCTAGGGCGTAAGTCAGCCGAGCGCCAGACTCAAGGTAAGGTGCAGTGTTTCCTTCCACCAGCACAGTCGCAGTCGGCAGTTTCAACGAGGCCTTCCCGACTGAACTGCTGTAAAGGCTGGTGTGCCTTTCAAGACTCTGAAAGGATGAGGATGCGAGCGTCTGCACCGTATTCCGAGGAAGGTCACTGTGGAGCAGAAGTGGCATCTGTGCCTGCTGAGCAACACCCAGCCACAAGGGTCTTGGGACTCTAGTGTTTTGTATGCAGGAGGCTGGGCAACAACGTTTCTCCTCCATCGGAGAGCTCGATTTGGAGAGCTTAGAGGAAGCCGGAAGAGCACGTTTATAACGGGGCCTCTGGCCAATGCAAGGGGGCCTCCTTTTGTAACCCTGAGCTGCTTTTGGAAAAACACCCTGCTTACACGAGCTCTCGGAATTCATACTTGACCTCTTGCTCCCTGAAGCAGCACCTGGACTTCACCTCTCGAGGGAGAAAGAGGCAGTCGTCCTCCGAAGACTGCTAGGCCTTTGCAAGATGTCCCATGAGCTTAGGCGAAACGAAGGCGTTCACTGGCTCGCGCAGTTCACGTCCGGAGGAACACTGGCTTTCCAAAGTGCTTTCAGCGAAGGGGTACAGTATGTGACATGGGTCTCCTTTGGCCGCCCGGGAACTTCAGCTACATGAGCTGCGTGGCAACCGTGAAGAGGGGGCGGGACGAGAAAAGCGAAATCCGTCCCGTTGGCAAGCCGGGGAGCTGCGTGCTCGGAGCTGCCTGACAACAAGGCCTGCTGCCCGTCTTGTCCTCACCGTAGGAGTTCCCTGGGAGGCAAAGTGAGGAAGAGTGAGTTTTCTCGAAAGAACGAGGGGGTGTGTGCAGTTCCTCACTAGGAGCTCATCCCAAAGCCTTCTTGGCTAGTGGTTAGGAAACCTGCCCCCATGCCGCCAAAGGAAGGTCCGCGTGTGCCGTGAGAAGTGTTGCAGTGCAGATCTTTCTGAGAAGCCTTAGTGAAGGTACTGCTTTAACACCGGTAGGCCTCTCAGGACTGCAGGCTCGCTCACGCCTGGACCCAGGTCAAGGAAGAACACGTTGTAGCCAAAGTGTCAACTGCGGCTTCTGAGTAACCTGCAGCCCCACGGGTGGTTGGCCTCCACTCTGTGCATGCAGAGGGCAGGGCGACACACGGCTTGCTCCGGCGGAGAGCCAGACCTCCAACTCTGGAAAGCAGTCTTGGTAACAGAGTGGGGGCCGGTGTCACGTGCAATGCCTGTCAGACTCCCGGCTTAGCTATTAGCTGCACTGAATCATACCCGGCGAGTAACAGGGATTCTACGAACTCAAAGCTGACGACCCTTCACCTCCAGCAGAAAGGTGACTTTACAACCAGCCCGAAATGATGGACACCTTTCCCGAAGCACTGCTGGGAGATTGAAAGTTCCAACGTCGACCACGCCTGACTGAAGCGCTGTCGTGGCCAGGCACGTCACCCTGCGCAGAACCTCTGCTTACAAAAGGCTCCTCACAGGAGCGCCTGGTGTGTCGCGTGGCTCTCTTGGAGCTGAGCAGAAGGTGCTGCTCCACAGGCTGGGTTTGCACGTAGAAACTGGATCCTGAGGGCTGAAGCATTAGTGGTCCCTTTGGAACAGGAGGCTTGGGGCCAGAAAACTGAAGGTAAAGCACGGGGGCGGGGGTGGGCGGGCACCCATCTTGGGCACCCCGCAGGAACTCCTTGGGAGGAAGCGTGAGTTTGCTCCAAAGAAACAGTGTGCCTGCCACTCCTTGCCAGGAGGTCTTGCAGCAGACCACTTCAGCTAAGGCGAATGTCGGCTGAGCGGCATACTCAAAGTAAGGGGCAGTGTTTCCATCAGCAAACTTGGTGGTCGCAAGTAGACCCGAGGCTTCCACCACTGAAGTGCCGTAGTGCTGGTGTGCCTTTGACGTATCTGAGGACGCTCGCGACTGCACCGTTTTCCGAGGAAAATCACTGTGTACCGAAAGCGTCATCTGTGCCTTCTGAGCACCCTCATGCCTCATGATGGTCTTTGGGCTCTCCTGTTGGTAGGCCGAAGGCCAGGCAGCCATGTGTTTCCTCCGTCGGAGAGCCAGATAGCCACAGCTCAGAAGAATCCTCAGGAAGAGTTTTCTCCCTGGTCTGCTGTGCAATGCAAGGGGACCCCAGTTGGTCAACCTGAGCTGCACTGGAACAGACACCGCCATGGCAAGGGTTCTCAGAATTCATCGCTGACGTCTTCCCCTCGCAAGCAGCACGTCGACTTCAGATCCAGCTGGAGACATGTGCTCTCAGCCTTTGAAGACGGTCAGGCCTTGGCAAGCTCCACGGTCAGGTAGGCGACACGAAGGCGTTCACTGGCTCAACGCCGTTCACCTCAGGAGGACTCCTGCTTGCCAAAGTGTTGTCATGGAAGGGCCCATGTGTGTGGCATGTGTCTACGTGGCCTGCTTCTGAACGTCAGGTACACGAGCTAGGTGTCAACCGTGAAAGTGGAGGGGGACGGGAACGGCACAGTTGGCCCCAGTGACAAACCGGAGAGCTGCGTCCTCAGAGCTGCCGGAGAAACAGTCCTGTTGCCCGTCTTCTATTCACCCCTGGATTACCCTGAGAGGCAACCGGAGGCAGAGTGAATTTTCTTGAACGAACCGGAGTGCGTGCACTTCCTTGCTAGGTTCTCATCCCAAAGCCTTCTTGGCCAGTGGTAAGGAAACTTGCCCGCGTGTTGCAAGGAAGGTCCGTGTTTTCGACGATGAGTGCTTAATGGAACGCCCTGCGGTCGCCAACCTTCTCAACCCTGCGGGAATACCCGGGGAGGAACGGAGACTTGGCCCAAGGAAACAGAATGCTGGCAATTGCTTGCTCGGAGTACCTCCAGCAGAGGAGGTTATCTAGGGCGTAAGTCAGCCGAGCGCCAGACTCAAGGTAAGGTGCAGTGTTTCCTTCCACCAGCACAGTCGCAGTCGGCAGTTTCAACGAGGCCTTCCCGACTGAACTGCTGTAAAGGCTGGTGTGCCTTTCAAGACTCTGAAAGGATGAGGATGCGAGCGTCTGCACCGTATTCCGAGGAAGGTCACTGTGGAGCAGAAGTGGCATCTGTGCCTGCTGAGCAACACCCAGCCACAAGGGTCTTGGGACTCTAGTGTTTTGTATGCAGGAGGCTGGGCAACAACGTTTCTCCTCCATCGGAGAGCTCGATTTGGAGAGCTTAGAGGAAGCCGGAAGAGCACGTTTATAACGGGGCCTCTGGCCAATGCAAGGGGGCCTCCTTTTGTAACCCTGAGCTGCTTTTGGAAAAACACCCTGCTTACACGAGCTCTCGGAATTCATACTTGACCTCTTGCTCCCTGAAGCAGCACCTGGACTTCACCTCTCGAGGGAGAAAGAGGCAGTCGTCCTCCGAAGACTGCTAGGCCTTTGCAAGATGTCCCATGAGCTTAGGCGAAACGAAGGCGTTCACTGGCTCGCGCAGTTCACGTCCGGAGGAACACTCGGTTTCCAAAGTGCTTTCAGCGAAGGGGTACAGTATGTGACATGGGTCTCCTTTGGCCGCCCGGGAACTTCAGCTACATGAGCTGCGTGGCAACCGTGAAGAGGGGGCGGGACGAGAAAAGCGAAATCCGTCCCGTTGGCAAGCCGGGGAGCTGCGTGCTCGGAGCTGCCTGACAACAAGGCCTGCTGCCCGTCTTGTCCTCACCGTAGGAGTTCCCTGGGAGGCAAAGTGAGGAAGAGTGAGTTTTCTCGAAAGAACGAGGGGGTGTGTGCAGTTCCTCACTAGGAGCTCATCCCAAAGCCTTCTTGGCTAGTGGTTAGGAAACCTGCCCCCATGCCGCCAAAGGAAGGTCCGCGTGTGCCGTGAGAAGTGTTGCAGTGCAGATCTTTCTGAGAAGCCTTAGTGAAGGTACTGCTTTAACACCGGTAGGCCTCTCAGGACTGCAGGCTCGCTCACGCCTGGACCCAGGTCAAGGAAGAACACGTTGTAGCCAAAGTGTCAACTGCGGCTTCTGAGTAACCTGCAGCCCCACGGGTGGTTGGCCTCCACTCTGTGCATGCAGAGGGCAGGGCGACACACGGCTTGCTCCGGCGGAGAGCCAGACCTCCAACTCTGGAAAGCAGTCTTGGTAACAGAGTGGGGGCCGGTGTCACGTGCAATGCCTGTCAGACTCCCGGCTTAGCTATTAGCTGCACTGAATCATACCCGGCGAGTAACAGGGATTCTACGAACTCAAAGCTGACGACCCTTCACCTCCAGCAGAAAGGTGACTTTACAACCAGCCCGAAATGATGGACACCTTTCCCGAAGCACTGCTGGGAGATTGAAAGTTCCAACGTCGACCACGCCTGACTGAAGCGCTGTCGTGGCCAGGCACGTCACCCTGCGCAGAACCTCTGCTTACAAAAGGCTCCTCACAGGAGCGCCTGGTGTGTCGCGTGGCTCTCTTGGAGCTGAGCAGAAGGTGCTGCTCCACAGGCTGGGTTTGCACGTAGAAACTGGATCCTGAGGGCTGAAGCATTATTGGTCCCTTTGGAACAGGAGGCTTGGGGCCAGAAAACTGAAGGTAAAGCACGGGGGCGGGGGTGGGCGGGCACCCATCTTGGGCACCCCGCAGGAACTCCTTGGGAGGAAGCGTGAGTTTGCTCCAAAGAAACAGTGTGCCTGCCACTCCTTGCCAGGAGGTCTTGCAGCAGACCACTTCAGCTAAGGTGAATGTCGGCTGAGCGGCATACTCAAAGTAAGGGGCAGTGTTTCCATCAGCAAACTTGGTGGTCGCAAGTAGACCCGAGGCTTCCACCACTGAAGTGCCGTAGTGCTGGTGTGCCTTTGACGTATCTGAGGACGCTCGCGACTGCACCGTTTTCCGAGGAAAATCACTGTGTACCGAAAGCGTCATCTGTGCCTTCTGAGCACCCTCATGCCTCATGATGGTCTTTGGGCTCTCCTGTTGGTAGGCCGAAGGCCAGGCAGCCATGTGTTTCCTCCGTCGGAGAGCCAGATAGCCACAGCTCAGAAGAATCCTCAGGAAGAGTTTTCTCCCTGGTCTGCTGTGCAATGCAAGGGGACCCCAGTTGGTCAACCTGAGCTGCACTGGAACAGACACCGCCATGGCAAGGGTTCTCAGAATTCATCGCTGACGTCTTCCCCTCGCAAGCAGCACGTCGACTTCAGATCCAGCTGGAGACATGTGCTCTCAGCCTTTGAAGACGGTCAGGCCTTGGCAAGCTCCACGGTCAGGTAGGCGACACGAAGGCGTTCACTGGCTCAACGCCGTTCACCTCAGGAGGACTCCTGCTTGCCAAAGTGTTGTCATGGAAGGGCCCATGTGTGTGGCATGTGTCTACGTGGCCTGCTTCTGAACGTCAGGTACACGAGCTAGGTGTCAACCGTGAAAGTGGAGGGGGACGGGAACGGCACAGTTGGCCCCAGTGACAAACCGGAGAGCTGCGTCCTCAGAGCTGCCGGAGAAACAGTCCTGTTGCCCGTCTTCTATTCACCCCTGGATTACCCTGAGAGGCAACCGGAGGCAGAGTGAATTTTCTTGAACGAACCGGAGTGCGTGCACTTCCTTGCTAGG